>NC_091982.1:249672456-249972456 GCF_044704955.1 Pristiophorus japonicus
CAAAGGACTGTGGATGGTCAGTCATTATTTATATTCAAGCGTGGATTCAAGGGATATGGGGATAGGGCGGAAAGATGGAGTTGATGTCGAAGATTAACCATGAACTTAGATGGTGGAGCAGGCTCCAAGGGCCGTATGGCCTCCTCCGGTTCCTAATTCTTACGTTATGTTCTTATATTGCCATGTGTTTCTTTCTTACTATATCTGTTGACCTATCATTCTATATATTTCTCCCGTTTTCGCTCTGTAATCATATCTCCCTGTGTTTCTGCCACTCTCCCTCATTCTCTCTCCTTCACTCTGACTGCTTCAGTTTTCACTGCAGAACATTCTTCCAGTGATCCCTAACTTCTGTCTAATTGCTGTCTCTCCACTCTCTGATTAATGTGCATACTGAATAAAACACTGGGTCCAAATACAGCGAATGACTTTCTACTGCCTCCCACACACATCCCTTAATTCACTTAATGTCCAAAATTCTATCGATATCTGTCTTGAATACACTCAACGACTGTGCATGCACAGCCATCTGGGGTAGAGAATTCCAAAGATTCGTCATCATTTCTGTGAAGAAATTTCTCATCATCTCAATCCTAAATGGCCGAACCCATATTCTGAGAATGTGACCCCGTGTTCTTGATTCGTCAGCCAGGAGAAACATCTTCTCAGCCTTAACCTTATCAAGCCCTTTAAGAATGTTATATATTTAATCAGATCACCTCTCCTTCTTCTAAACACGAAGGAATATAGGCCGTGTCTACTCAATTCCTTCTCACAGGACAATCACCCATGCCAGGAATCAGTCTGGCGAACCTTTGTTGCAGTCCCTCAATGGCTAGTATATCCTTCCTTAGGTAAGGAGACCAAAACTGTACACAATACTCCAGGTGTGGTCTCGCCAGGGCACTATATAATTGCAGGAAGACGTGTTTATTTTTATACTTAATTCCTCTTGAAATATAGGCCAAAATACAATTTGCTTTCTTAATTGCTTGCTGTACCAGCATGTTAACTGTCAGGTATTCAACTGTCATTGTAACCCATGTATAAGGTGATCTAAGTTGCACACCTTGAGAACACTGACCACAGGAGGAGAACTTGTGGGAGACACTGCTAACCTGGACTTTCCGGTATAAAAGGGGAAGCTTCACCCACGTCTGTCTCTTGAGTTCTTGGTAATAAAGGTAACTGGTCACAGAGTGACCTTCTCTCAAGTATGGGCCTCGTGTGCATTTATACTGTATAGTAAGGACATATCATTGGCGATGAGAAACTGGGATTTAAACCACGTGAGCATGGCCACTAGCAGCACAGAAGAGAGATACTGTGTTGGTGATGATTGGGATGACTTTATTGATAGACAACAGCAAAGTTTTGTCACTAAGGAATGGTTGGGACAGGATTCGGCCGACAAATGCAGGGCTCATCTCCTGATGGATTGTGGATCCAGGATGTACTCCCTGATGAAGGACCTTCTAGCGCCAGAGAAGCCGGTGGACAAGACGTTCAAAGAACTCAGTAAGTTGATCAGGGAACACCTTAAACCAGCGAGCAGCATGCACATGGTGAGACACCGGTTTTACATGCACTGGCGGCGAGGAGAGCAAAGCATTCCAGACTTCGTGGCAGATCTTCAGCCACTGGCGAGCCTATGTATGTTCCCAGATGCATGCAGAGCGGAAATGCTGTGAGACCTTTTTATTGAGGGCATCGGGCACGCTGGGATTTTCAGGAAACTAATTGAGACCAAAGACTTGACCTTGGAAGCGGCGGCTCTGATAGCCCAGACAATGATTTCAGGGGAGGAAGAGACCAGAACAATTTATGGCACAAATCTTGGATCAAATGCGGCAAACCAGCAAGGAGACAACATTGTTAATGCGGCACACAGTTCTCTAGGCAGACAAGGGCAATCGGACATGCCCCAGCATGTAGTCGAACACAAAGGGTGAATTCAACAGAGACAATGGCTAGCTGAATGGTGATTTATGCCTTCGCAATGGACAATGTGGCCAGTAATGGGGCCATCAATACCTGTTCATGGTGCGCTTAAGGACAGTTACAGAGACAGTCAGAGACGATCGATTGGTAATGGACCTTTTGTTTCCAACAATGGGGCCTTCAGCTCATGCTGGAGGTGTGGAGGCAAACACCCAGCCAGAGCTTGCAGGTATCAGCAATATTGCTGCAGAAACTGCAACATCAGCGGTAACTTGGCGCATATGTGCAGGAAGCCTGCAGCCAGGTTGATGTACGAGGAGGACGGGCCCGATGTAAGACCTACGAGGCCAAATGAATACTGGGGGAAATCGCTGGAAGCTGAAGTTCAGCGATTTCATGTGGAGCACATATACAGCTCATATACCAGGACGCCACCGATAATGATGAAAGTACTCCTCAATGGCATCCCAGTATTAATGGAGCTAGACACGGGGGCCAGCCAGTCCCTGATGAGTATCAAACAGTTCAAAAGGTTGTGGGTGTCCAAGGCCAGGAGGCCAAAATTATTCCCGATTCACTGCTACTGACATATACAAAGGAGATCATTCCGATGTTAGGCAGCGCCACGGTAGTCGTGATCCACAAAGATTCGGAGAACAGGTTGCCACTCTGGATTGTCCCGGGGGATGGTCCCGCACTACTGGGGAGGAGTTGGCTTGCTGTCATGAACTGGAAATGGGGCGATGTCAATGCAATTTCTTCTGTGGAGCGAGTATCATGCTCACAGGTCCTGGACAAATTTGACTCATTATTTCAACTCGGCATCGGCACTTTCATGGGGACCAAGGTAGTGATTCACATAAACCCGGATGCTAGGCCAGAGTGGTGCCGTACGTGATGCAGGAAAATATAGAATGCGAATTGGACCGCCTGCTGAGGGCAAGCATCATCTTGCCAGTCGAATTCGGTGACTGGGCGAGCCCGATCGTGCCGGTGCTCAAGGCGGATGGGGTCGGTCAGGATATGTGGCGATTACAAGGCCACCATCAATCGGGTGTCAGTCCAAGACCAGTACCCGCTACTGAGAGTGGAGGACCTCTTTGCAACGCTATCCGGTGGCAAACTTTTTTCAAAATTGGACCTGACCTCAGCTTACATGACCCAGGAGCTGGCGAGTGAGTCGAAGAAGCTGACCACCATCACGACACGCAAGGGGTTGTTTGAGTATAATAGATGTCCGTTTGGGATTCGTTCGGCTGCCGCGATCTTTCAGCGAAATATGGAAAGCCTCCTTAAGTCGATTCCAAGGACAGAGGATTTTCAAGATGATATCCTCATCACTGAAGAACACCTCCACAACTTGGAGGAGGTGCTACGCAGACTGGACCGGGTAGGGCTGCGACTGAAAAAGGTGAAGTGCGTCTTCTTAGCTCCAGAGGTAGAGTTCCTGCGGAGGAGGGTAGCAGCAGACGGGATCAGACCTACTGCATCCAAAACAGAAGCGATCCAGAGAGCACCCAGACCCCGTAACATGACGGAGCTGCGTTCGTTCCTGGGGCTCCTGAACTATTTTGCAAACTTTCTTCCCAAATTGAGCACGCTGTTAGAGGCGCTACACATGCTCCTATGCAAAGGTCACGATTGGGTCTGGGGGGACAGCCAGGAAAGGGATTTTGATAGAGCATGCAATTTGTTATGCACCAACAAACTGCTAACATTATATGACCTGTGTAAGAAACTAGTTTTAACGTGTGATGCATTGTCCTATGGGGTCGAGTGTGTGTTGCAGCATGTGAATGCCAATGGTCAGTTACAGCCGATAGCTTATGCCTCCAGAAGTCTGTCCCAGGCAGAAAGGGGCTATGATATGGTAGAAAAGGAAGCGCTAGCATGTGTATATGCAGTAAAAAAAATGCACCAGTACCTGCTTGGCAAGAAATTTGAGCTGGAGACAGATCACAAACCCCTAACGTCACTTTTGGCTGACAACAAGGCCATAAATGCGAATGCATCGGCACACATACAGAGGTGGGCACTTACGTTAGCCGCCTATGACTACACAATTCGGCACAGATCGGGCACTGAAAACTGTGCCGATGCACTCAGCAGGCTACCACTAACCAACACTGAGGGGGCAGCTGAGCATGATGCTGAGATGTTCATGACTGTTGAAGCTTTCGAAAGTGAAGGCTCACCTGTGACAGCCCATCAGATTAAAGTCTGGACAAATAAAGACCCGCTACTGTCTTCAGTTAAGAAATGTGTCCTGAATGGGGACTGGGCAGCCACGTACGGGGCATGCCCTGAGGAGTTTAAACCGTTTCATAGGTGCAAGGATGAACTCTCGATTCAGGTCGATTGCCTACTATAGGGAAACCGAGTAGTCATGCCCCAGATGGGCAGAGAGATTGTATCAGAGAACTTCACAATGAGCACCCAGGCATTGTCATGATGACGGCAATTGCCAGGTCACATGTTTGGTGGCCAGGGATAGATGCAGACCTGTAACTTTGTGTTCTCAGGTGCAACACGTGTGCTCAGCTGGGCAACGCACCCAGGGAAGCCCCCCTTAGCCCCTGGTCCTGGCCCGCCAAGCCATGGTCACGCATCCATGTGGACTACGCAGGTCCTTTCATGGTAAAAATTGTTTTTGGTTGTAGTAGACGCCTACTCCAAATGGATCGAGTGTGCCATTTTAAATTCAAGCACATCCTCTGTCATGGTAGAAAGTCTACGGGTAATGTTCACCGCCCATGGTCTACTGGACGTCTTGGTCAGCGACAACGGCCAGTGCTTCACAAGTATTGAATTCCAGGACTTCATGGCAGGCAGTGGAATCAACCAAGTCAGAATGGCACCGTTCAAACCGGCCTCAAACGGCCAGGCAGAACAAGCAGTGCAGATAATCAAACAGGGGAGGCTCAGAATCCAAGGGGGTTCCCTACAAAGCCACTTATCACGCCTCCTGTTGGCCAATAGATCCCGACCACACTCGCTCACAGGGGTTCCACCCGCAGCGCTGCTAATGAAAAGGATGCTCAAAACCAGGTTATCACTTATACAACCTACTATGAAAGAAATGGTTGAGAGCATGCATCAGTCACAATGTGACTACCATGACAGCAATGCGAGGGCGCGATGTGTTGATGTCAATGACCCTGTTTTTGCCCTTAATTACGCTGCAGGGCCCAAATGGCTTGCAGGCACTGTGATTGCCAAAGAGTCTAATAGGGTTTTGGTAGATAAACTTAACAATGGACAAATATGCCGCAAACACGTGGATCAAACTAAAAGGAGGTTCAGCAACCCCATAGAAGAAGCAGAGGAAGAACACGACATAGAGTTTACTCCACCTCAGGTGGCCGAACACCGGAACCAAGTGGAAGAGAGCCCAGTCACTGTGGGCAGTCCGGACAGGCCTGAGGCACCGCAAACAGCAGACACTCAGGCCAGCGCCCAACAACCGGAGCCCCAATTCAGGCGCTTTACAAGGGAGCGTAAACCACAAGAGAGACTTAACCTGTGATCCCAATAAGACTTTATGGGGGAGGTGATGTCATGTATTCGACTGTCATTGTAATCCATATATAAGCTGACCTAAGTTGTACACCTTGAGAACACTAACCACAGGGAGCGAACTTGTGGGAGACACTCCTAACCTGGACTTTCCAGTATAAATGGGGAAGCTCCACCCACCGTCTGCCTCTTGAGTTCTTGGTAATAAAGGTAACTGGTCACCGAGTGACCTTCTCTCAAGTATGGGCCTCGTGTGCATTTATACTGTATAGTAAGGACATATCATTAACTTTCAGTGATTCGTGTACAAGAACACCCAGGTCCGTCTGAACAACAACATTTCTCTATTCCTCACCATTTGCAATGAGTCTGCTTTTCTAGTTTTCCTACCAAAGTGATAACTTCACATTTCTCCAGATTATATTCCATTTGACGCATTCTTGCCAATTCACTTATCTGTCTTGATTTCCTTGAAATCTCTTTGAATCCTCCTCACAAGTAACATTCCAACCTAGCTTTGTATCATCAGCAACCTTGGATATATTACATTTGGTCCCCTCAGCCAAATCATTGATATAGATTGTGAATAGCTGAGGCCAAGCATTGATGCTTGCGGTGCCCCACTATTTACAGTCTTACAGCCCGAAAATTAACCGTTTATGACTCTCTGTTTTCTGTCCGCTAAACAAGCATCAATCCATCCCTACCCCCATTCCCATGAGCCCTAATTTTGTTTCCTAAATTCTTGTTTTGCACCTTATCAAAACTGGCTGCTTTCCCCCTTTTCAATTCTGCCAGTTACAACCTCAAAAAACTCTTAACAGATTTGTAAAACATGGATTTTTGAAATGGGAATCGTGTTGACTATCCCGAATCCTATTATTATTTTCTAAGTGCCCTATTACTGCGTCCTTAATAATACATTTTCGCATTTTCCCTCTTACTGGTGTCAGACTAACTGATCTGTAGTTCCCCGTTTTCAACCTCCCTCCTTTCTTAAATAGTGGTGTTACATTTTCTACTTTCCAATCCGCGTGAACCATTCTAGAATCTATGGAATTTTGGAAATTTACAACCAATGATATAGCTATTGCTATAGCCACCTCTTTCAAAATCCTTAGATGTGGGCCATCAGGTCCCGGGGAATTATCAGCTTTCAATCACATTAATTTCTCTGGTACTATTTTTTTTACTAATACCAATTTCTTTCAGTTCCTCATTCTCGCTGGACGTTTTGTTGTCTACTATTCCTGGGAGGTTTTTGAGTCTTATTCCGTGAAGACAGACGCAAAGTATGTGTTTAATGTTTCTGTCTGTTTAACTACCATTACGTGTTTTGTGTACTTCATATATCTGTGACACCTGGTATTCAATGTTTAGGAAGCTTGTTAAATTGAGGAATAAATGATAAATAAGAACCCCTTCGCTAACAATGGTAATTGACAGCAAATGCATTGCCAGAATTAGGATAATTTTCTAAATAAAACGTGAGATAAAAATTGGACAATCTCCAAAATAGTAATGCCAAATCGTGAACCCCACGATATTGCGAATTGCTCTGTGGCTCTCATTGTATCACTTCTCGGCTTCAGTGTGGGTGTCACGCAGGGGGGTCATCAGCCAGGTGGCGAGGCCATATCCTTTGTCACCAAGCATCCAGCATTGACCGTGTGGCTGATTTTTAAACAAGTCAGATGCAGTGCTCTCATGCAGGATGTGAGCGTCTTCAATGCGGCCTGGAAATTTAGCATTCACTGACGTAATGGTGGTCGACAACGAGTTGCACATTCAGGGAGTGGAATCCCTTGCAGTTCCTGAAAACCTCTGCATCCTCCTGAAAAGGTACCCGCATCACGATGTGCATACAGTCTATTGCTCCCTGCAAATTGTGAAAGTTAGCAATTCACTACAATCCTAAATCCCTCTCAGTCTGAGCCACCCTGGTCATAGGGAAGCTGATAAAGTCCATCCTGCGTGTGTATGGGGTTTAGTGACCTGTCTAATGCAGCAATATGTGGCATGCTGAGACAGACCGCAAATGTCACCAGCTGAGGCCTGAAAGGAACCTGACGCAAAGAACGACAGCGCCGCGGTGACTTTGACCTCGACAGACAGTGCAGTACTGGTGGTGCTGGCAGGCTGCAGATCTCGTCTTATGAGCTGGCATACCTCAGCAATAACCTCTTTGTGGAAGCGCAGTCTCCAAAGGCAGGTGGTGTCAGGTGCATTGAGGTAAGACTGCTTCTCCCTGTACTTGAGGGGGGTGTCTTCTCATCAGTCTGGCATGTCTTACATTGGGCACATAATGTTGTGGAGCATACCTTGGGCCATCTCGATTCTGCAGCATGTAATTGATCATCAAGAGAGGGTGAGAAAGACAGGCTCCATTGCAATAGCTATCTATTTTCCACTATTTTCCCTCTCCCCTCACTCCCTCCCTCCCTCTCCCCTCACTCCCTCCCTCCCTCTCCCCTCACTCCCTCCCTCCCTCTCCCCTCACTCACTCTCCCCTCCCTCCCTCCCTCTTCCCTCACTCCCTCCCTCCCTCTCCCCTCACTCCCTCCCTCCCTCTCCCCTCACTCCCTCCCTCCCTCTCCCCTCACTCCCTCCATCCTTCTCCCCTCACTCCCTCCCTCCCTCTCCCCTCACTCACTCTCCCCTCCCTCACAAAGAATGAATGTCCCGCAGAAGACACCAATCATTCTCAGTATGATAAAGATGTTTGTACAGATGTTCACATCACCTCCAAAGACCACCAGAGTACATCTGAACTCCCCCAAGCTTGAAGCATAACAGTGTTTTAAATGATGCAACATGTGATTTAGAATATGGCATCCATAATGCTGTAAGTGGTTCCTGTTAGTTCCACTTTTTCCTGGCGGATTTTTGGGCAAACTATATTGTTGGTGAGATGTGTGAGAGATGGTGAAAATTAGGCTGAGCGATCTCCTGGGCATTCGTTTTGGCAAATGTGATCTTTATGACAAAAAAGTGAGCGTGCGGTCTTATTGTATCTCGATGTTAGTTCCATGCAGAAACTAATGCTGGCCGATATGGCCATTGATTTCGCCCATTCTGATGATTCCGCCCAAAAAAAGTGGGTGGGCGGTATTATTTTTTCACAACGTCACGCACATGGGGAAAGTAATGCTCGGTGATAAGTGTCCAAAAAATGCCCGTCAGTTTCCATTTTGTGGCTAAATGGGCGATATCTGGGCATTATATATCATTTCACCAGTAAAATGGACGTTAAGTGGGTGTTAAGCATGCAAAAAAAAGTGGAAAATCTAGCCCCAGGAATGGATAAGAACGTAGATAAAGAATAAGGGCTAGGACCTCCACTTCTGCACATATCTGTGGTGTCGGCGCTAAAAAAGGGTTTTCAGATCGCCGGTTTCTTACCCATTCTCAAAGCACCTCGTCTCCATTTTTGAAAATGGACATTACCGCGAGCAATCTGAAATGGGCGTTAGCGTAAATATTTTTTGACCATCTGCTGTAAAGTGTCGCTGCCCTTAGCAACTGCATGGCAATGCTCAATTCCTGTGATTCAGGAGGTCAAGGGTCATCATGGCATGCGCAGAAGAGGAGATAGCGAGAGAGGGAGCTCAGTGGCACTGAAAGCGTATGTGGTTGTGGTGTGTGCTTGTATGGCTGTTGTGGGAGGCACGAGGGAGATTCGCCAGCAGCAAAAAGCCTACTAAGCCCCTAGAACATAGTTGGCATCGTGTTTTTATTCCAACAAATAAGGTATAACATGGAAGGGATGGAGGAGGCCCTGGAGCTGGTAGCCAGGAACACTCGTGACAGACAACTCCCAGTGGTCCCGGATCAATGTGCCAACCACACATGAGAGTCAGCAGCAACATCTTGCTTCTGGCTCGGATTACGTTCCTGTTAAGTATGGAAGAACTTCACAACACTGAGTACTGTGAGCTAAAACTGTTATGACCTTAGTCTCTTTAATACAACTCCAGAGTGCATAAGCAGCATGGCAGACAACTTTTTATATTCCCCTCCACGGGGTGTGCAAGGCCTCTAACTATTGCGCCTTCTGGTGGCAAGTCTTACACAGTTACAATGTTTACATACATAACATCACTCCCTCCCCCCCCAAAGTATTTGATACAAATTATTTACAAGTTGAGATGATCTGGGACACTACGCTCCCTGATTGATCATCTGAGTTCATGCTCTGGCATGGGTGAATTCGTCAGACCATTGCTGCACTGCAGCACAGCTGGCCTGACAAAACTGTTGGGAATGGTGGGTTCATCCTCTTGATTGACAGCGAGGTCGATTGCTGGTTAGGTGTGTGTTGGTGGATCGATGATGGTGATGTCCTCTTCAGGTTCTTCCTGGTTGTCGATGAACAGCAGTTTGGTCTGATCCAAATGCTTTCTGCACGTTTGTCCATTCAATAGTTTGACTATAAACAATCTATTTGCCCCCTTGGCCAAGACAGTGCCAGCGACCCATTTAGAACCATGACCATAATTAAGGACAAACACAGGGTCATTAACATCAATGTCATGCAATACAGCCGCATGATCGTAGTACATGTTTTGCCGGTAACGCCGGGTTTCCACATGATCAGTTAGATCTGGGTAGACTAGCGAAAGCCTGGTTTTGACTGCTCTCTTCTTTAACAATTCTGCAGGGGGAACCCCAGTGAGCAAGTGGATTGCGTACGGTAGCTGAGCAGAAGATTAGCGGGTCTGTAAGTAGCCTTCCATCACGCGTATCAAGCTCTGCTTGATAGTTTGGACCGCCTGTTCCACTTGACCATTGGATGCAGGTTTAAACAGGGCAGACCTGACATGCTTGCTGCCAGTGCGGGTCATAAACTTATTGAATTCTGTGCTGGCGAAACATGGTCTATTGTCACTGACAAGGACATCAGGCAAGCCATCGGGCAAACATAGCCCGGAGGCTTTCAATGGTGGTATTGGATGTGCTGGATGACATGATTATGCATTCAATCCATTTAGAGTAAGTGTCCACTACAACTAAAAACATCTTTCCGAGAAAGGGGCCAGCAAAATCTACGTGGATCCGGGACCACAGTTTGGAGGGCTATGACCAGATTCAATGGAGCCTCCCTTGTTGCATTGCTCAATTGTGTTGCACTGGTGTATGCATGATTCCAAGTCCAAGTCAATGCTGGGCCACCAAACATGCGACCTGGCTATAGCCTTCATCATGACTATGCATAGGTGGCTATTGTATAAGTCACGTATAAATGTTTCCCTGCCCTTTTTTGGCAAAACCACGCGATTACCGCATAAGAGACAATCCGACTGGATGGACATTTCAGCTTTGCGTCGGTGAAATGGCTTAATTTCATCTTGTGTTTCCCTGGGAATCACCGACCAGCTCCCAATGAGGACGCAACTTTTTACAAGTGATAGCACAGGATCCTGGCTGGACGAGGTCCTGATCTGGCAAGCATTCATGACCAGAAGCAAGTCTGTGAGCTGTACCATTTCTACCCCGTTAGTGGGCAATGCAGTCGAGTGAGGGCATTAGCACAGTTCTCCGTGCCTGGTCTGTGGTGGATAACATAGACATAGGCGGACAATGTAAGAGCTCATCTTTGGATGCGGGACGAAGCATTGGTGTTTGTACATTTGCTTTCTGAAAACAGCGAAATGAGCGGTTTATGATCGGTTTCAAGCTCAAACCGAAATCCAAATAGGTATTGGTACATTTTCTTAACCCCCTACACACATGCTAATGCCTCTTTCTCGACCATAGTGTATCTCCTTCAGCCTTAGACAGATTTCTAGATGCATATACAACCAGTTGCAGTTTGCCCGATACATTGGTTCGATGTAACACACAGCCGACCCCGTACAAAGATGCCTCACAAGCTAGCACTAATTGTTTACACAGGTCATACAGTACAAGTAACTTATTAGAATAAAATAGGTTTCTGGCCTTCTCAAAGGCAGTCTCTTGAGATTTACCCCAAACCCAGTCATCACCCTTAAGCAGCAACATGTGTAACGGTTCCAGCAAAGTGCTTAACCCGGGTAGAAAATTACAAAATAGTTGAGGAACGAACGCAGCTCCGTCACATTCTGTGGTCTGGGTGCATTCTTGATGGCACCTGTCTTTGCGTCCATGGATCTGATGCTGTCTGCCACAATCTTTCTCTCACAAAATTTGACCTCTGGTGCCAGGAAAACACACTTGGAGCATTTCAGCCTGAGTCCCACTCTGTCTAGTCGATTAGAAACTCTATCAGGCTGTGCTGGTGTTCGGTGGTGTCACGAACGTTGATCAGGATGTCATCTTGAAACACAATGGTGCACGGAACCGATTTCAGCAGGCTTCCATGTTCCTCTAGAAGATGGCAGCAGCCAAGCGAATCCAAAAAGGGCACCTGTGGTATATAAACAGTCCTATGTGTGTGTTGATGCACGTCAATCTTTTCAAAGATTCAGCCAGCTCCTGTGACATGTAGGCAGAGGTTAGGTCCAACTTGGTGAACGATTTCCCCCATCCCCGCTCCCCCCCCGCCTCCCCCAACGTTGCGAACAGGTCATCCGCTTGGGAAGCGGGTACTGGTCATGTAACGAGACTCAGTTGATTGTTACCTTGTCGGCTCCGCAGATTCAGAACGTACAAGAATAATCATACTGGCCCACTCGTTGAACTCAACTGCCGATATGATTCCCTCTCATTGAAGTCCCTCCAGTTCGATCTCGACTTTCTTCTTCATCATATATGGAACTGCTCGAGCCTTGTGATGAACGGGCCTTGCATCAGGGACTAGATGGATCTGCACCATGGTACCTGTGAAGTTGCCGATGCCTGGTTCAAATAGTGACGGAAACTTGCTCAGCACTTGGGCATGCAAGGCATCATCCACTGAAGATAGTGCTTTGATGTCGTCCCAGTTCCATTGAATCTTTCCTAGCCAGCTTCTGCCAAATAGCGTTGGGTGATCGCCTGATACAATCCACAGTGATAAATCATGCACAGCTGCATCATACAATAGCTTAACTGCTGCACTGCCGATGACTGGTACGAGTTCTTTGGTGTAGGTGTGCAGCTTTATCTGAATGGGGCTCAGTTTGGGCCTTTGTGCCTTGTTGCCCCACAGTTTCTCAAAAGCCTTCTGGCTCATAGTTGACTGACTCGCCCCTGTGTCCAACTCCATTGATACCGGAATATCGTTCAATTTTACTTTCAGCATGACAAGAGGGCTCTTGGTGGTGAAGGTATGTGCCCCATACACTTCGTATTCGGGTTGAGTTGCCTCTCTTGTCTGTTCTGCCTGATCTACGCCGGATCGATCATCCTCTGCCGACTCTGCCACGTGGTGAGTCGCAACACTCTTGCACATTTGCTGGAGGTGCCCCATTGTTTCACAGCCTTTGCACACATAGTGCTTGAATCGACATTGATGGTGTTATATATGTATACTTGTATTTACTCTGTACAGCTACCAGAGGGCTCATCCCCTGGAGTCCCAAGGGATCCCGTACTCTCTTGGGAGCACAGGTATTTAAGGAGGCTTCACAGGTTGTAGAGGCACTCTGAGACCTGCAATAAAAGACTAAGATCACACTTTATTTTGAGCTCACAATGTTCAGTCTCACTCTTTCTCCATAGACAATAACTGGCGATGAGATACAGATAGCGAACCCAAAGATGCAGAGAACAGTGGGCATCCTGGAGAAATTCTCGGAGGGAGATGATTGGGAAACTTTTGTGGAGCAACTCGACCAATACTTCATGGCCAACGATCTAGATGGGGAAGAGAGTGCTGCCAAATGTCTCAAAGTCCACCATCAAGGGTGATGAATGCAAGGCCATTAACACCTTGTTGGTGCTGCGGGGGTGATTATCGTTTACATTCATGCCGATGAAAAGAGTACGTTTGCAAGGGCTGTGGAACAATGTGACATCTCCAACGAGTGTGCAGGCAAGCTGCAAAGCCTGTTAAACCTGAAAACCACCATTTTGCAGAGGAAGACAGATCCATGGAGGATCACGATGAACCAGAGCCTCAGATCGAGGAGGCCGAGGTACATGGGGTGCACACATTCACTATGAATTATCCCCCGGTAATGCTGACTGTTGAAGTAAACGGAGTCCCGGTGTCAATGGAGCTGGACATGGGCGTGAGCCAGACCATCATGGGCAAAAAAACTTTTGAAAGATTGTGGTGCAACAAGGCCTCAAGGCCAGTCTTAACTCCAGTTCGCACGAACTTAGAACTTACATGAAAGAACAGATTCCTGTAATCGGCAGTGCTACCGTAAAGGTCTCCTACGATGGAGCGGTGCACAAGCTACCACTATGGGTGGTACCGGGCGATGGTCCCATGCTGCTCAGCTGGAGCTGGCTGGGAAAGATATGCTGGAACTGGGACGACGTCCGAGCGCTATTGCCCGCTGACAACACTTTGTGTGCCCAGGTCTTAAATAAATTTCCTTCGCTGTTCAAACCAGGCATCGGGAAATTCCAAGGAGCAAAAGTGCAGATCCACCTAATTCTGGGGGCACGAGCCATCTATTACAAGGTGAGAGCAGTACCATACATGATGAGAGAAAGGATAGAGATCGAGCTAGACTGGCTGCAAAGAGAGGGCATCATTTCCCCGATTGAGTTCAACGAGTGGGCCAGTCCTATTGTCCCAGTCCTCAAGTGAGAAGGCACCATCAGAATCGGTGGCGAATACAAAGGAACTATCTATCATTTCTCCCTGCCGGCCCAATACCCACTAACAAAGGCCGATGACCTATTTGCAACGCTGGCGGGAGGAAAGACGTTTACGAAGCTGGATCTGACTTCAACCTACATGATGCAGGAACTGGAGGAATCATCGCAGGCCCTCACCTGCATCAACATGTACAAAGGTCTTTTTGTTTATAACAGATGCCCGTTTGGAATCTGATTGATGGCGGCAATATTCCAGAGAAACATGGAAAGCTTACTGAAGTCAGTCCTGCACACCGTGGTCTTCCAGGACGACATCTTGATCACATGTTGGAACACAGTCGAGCACCTGCAGAACCTGGAGGAGGTTCTTAGTCGACTCAACCGCGTGGAGATCAGGTTAAAACGCTCAAAGTGCGTTTTCCTGGTGCCTGAAGTGGAGTTCCTGGGAAGGAGGATTGCGGCAGACGGCATCAGGCCCACCAACACGAAGATGGAGGGAATCGAGAATGTACTGAGGCCACAGAACGTGATGGAGCTGCGGTCGTTTCTGCGACTCCTGAACTACTTTGGTAACTTCTTACCGGGTCTCAGCATACTGCTAGAATCACTGCATGTCTTACTACGAAAAGTGGGTGAATGGTTTGGGGGCAAAAGCCAAGAAAATGCCTTTGTAAAAGCGAGAAAATTATTATGCTGAAACAAATTGCTTGTGTTGTATGATCCATGTAAGCGTTTGGTACTAGCATGTGATGCGTCATCATATGGCGTCGGTTGTGTATTGCTACAAGCTAATGATTTCAGGAAACTGCAACCGGTTGCGTATGCATCCAGGAGTTTGTCTAAGGCTGACAGAGCCTACAGCATGATTGAGAAAGAAGTGTTAGCGCGTGTCTATGGGGTAAAGAAAATGCATTAATACCTGTTTGGGCTAAAATTCCATTTGGAAACTGACCATAAGCCATTATATCCCTGTTCTTCGAGAGTAAAGGGATAAATACAAAAGCATCGTCCCGCATCCAGAGATGGACGCTCATGTTATCAGCATACCATTACACCATCTGCCACAGGCCAGGCACAGAAAACTGCGCCAATGTTCTCAGTAGGCTGCCATTGCCCACCACGGGGGTGTAAATGGCGCAGCCCGCAGATCTAGCTATGGTTATGGAAACATTTGAGAGTGAGCAATCACCCGTCACTGCCCGACAGATCAAAACCTGGACAAGCCAGGACCCTTTATTATCTCTAGTCAAAAGCTGTGTGCTTCACGGGAGCTGGTCCAGTGTCCCAGTGGAAATGCAGGAAGAGATAAAGCCGTTCCAGCGGTGCAAAGATGAAATGTCTATACAGGCAGACTGCATTCTATGGGACAATCGAGCAGTGGTCCCCAAGAAGGGCAGAGACACCTTCATCAATGACCTCCACAGTATCCACCCAGGCATCATAATGATGAAAGTGGTAGCCAGATCCCATGTGTGGTGACCCGGTATCGATGCGGAATTATAGAGTCCTGCATTCACAGATATAACACATGCTCGCAGTTAAGCAATGTACCCAGGGAGGCGCCGCTAAGTTTATGGTCTTGGCCCTCCAAACGGTGGTCTAGGGTACACGCCAACTATGCAGGCCCGTTCTTGGGTAAAATGTTCCTTGTGGTTGTAGACGCGTACTCCAAGTGGATTGAATGTGAGATAATGTTGGCAAGCACGTCCGCTGCCATCACTGAAATCCTGTGGGCCATGTTTGCCACACACGGCCTACCCGATGTCCTGATGAGCGACAATGGGCCATGTTTTACCAGTGCTGATTTCAAATAATTCATGACCTGTAACGGAACCAAACATGTCACATCTGCCCCGTTTTAACCAGCATCCAATGGTCAGGCAGAGAGAGAAGTGCAAACCATCAAGCAAGTCTTGAAGAGGGTAACTGAAGGCTCACTGCAGACTCACCTATCCTGAGTCCTGCTTAGTTACCGCACGAGACCCCACTCACTCACTGGGATCCCACCTGCTCATGAAAAGAACACTTAAGACAAGGCTCTCGTTAGTACACCCTGATCTACATGAACAGGTAGAGAGCAGGCGGCTTCAACAAAGTGCATACCATGACAGCGCAAATGTGTCACACGAGATTGAAATCAATGATCCTATATTTGTATTAAATTATGGACAAGGTCCCAAGTGGCTTCCCGGCACTGTCATGGCCAAAGAGGGGAGCAGGGTGTTTCGGGTCAAACTTTCAAATGGACTCGTTCATCGGAAACACTTGGACCAATTCAACTATCCATAGCAACCCACCTTGGACCCTACCTTTTTTGATCCCCCAGCATACATACCAGTGGCAACCGGCACCACGGTTGACCACGAAGCAGAAGCTATCATCCACAGCAACCCAGCAGGGCTCAACACACCAGGCAGCCCAACAAAGTCAGCTGCACAGCAGCCCAGCGAGGGCCCAACAAATGATTCAACAACACCAGCTTTCACACCGAGATGATCAACCAGGACAAGAAGGGCCCCAGATCGAGTCACATTGTAAATAGTTACACTATTGACTTGAGGGTCGTGTTGTTATATATGTATACTTGTATTTACTCTGTACAGCCACCAGAGGGCTCATCCCCTGGAGCCCCAAGGGATCCCATAATCTCTTGGGAGCACAGGTATTTAAGGAGGCTTCACAGGTTGGAGAGGCACTCTGGAGACCTGCAATAAAAGACTAAGATCACTCTTTACTTTGAACTCACAGTGGTCAGTCTGACTCTTACCTCCCCAGCACCAACATGGTGGTAATGGATTTGCATTCACACCCAACGGCGGACTCTGAGTCATCCTAGGTCTTGCAGCTGCAGAGGTGTAGGCCCTGCCATGTGCAGTACTGCCTGCTCGCGATGTTATTTTATGCACAGTACTTGCCGGTGAGCTTCGATGGTGGGAAGATAACTGTCTGGTATTATTGTTCATGGATATGAATGCCTGGGTTATCATGATAGCCTTGCTCAGGTCTAGGGATTTGGCGGACAGCAGCTTGCGAAGAATGACCTCATGGCCGATGCCATGCACAAAAACTCCTGCAGCAGTTCCCCTAAAATCCAGCAAATTTGCAAGTTCCCACAAGGCGTCGCAGGGTGGCGACATTATTCACCACATCCTGGCCCTTGGAGCGGTGGTGCATGTAGAAACGATACCTGGCCATTAAGATGCTCTCCTTCGGCTTGAGCTGATTCTGAACCAGCGTACACAACTTTGTATATGACTTCGCCACTGGCTTCTCTGATGCTAGCCGATTCTTGATGGGGCAGTATATTGTGGACCCACACACGGTGAGGAGAATTGCCCTGCGCTTGATCGCTTTATTGTCCCCATCCAGCTCTTTGGTCACGAAGTACTGGTCGAAATGCTCAATGAAGGCTTCCCAATCTTCACCCTCTACAAATCTCTCTAAAATACCAATGGCAGCCATGACTGCATGAAAGTTCACAATCTGTTACTCATCACCAATTGAAGAAATCCACAAGACTGAGTACTGTGAGCTAAAACTGATGTGACCTTAGTCTCTTTAATACTCCAGTGTACCTAAGCTGTATGGCAGACAACCTTTTATACACCCTTGCACGAGGTATGCAGGTGACTCTTGGGCCTCCTACAGTTGCGCCCTCTGGTGGCAAGTCTCACACAGTTACAATGTTTACATACATAACAGTTCTCACCTCGGACTGTCCTCTCCCGTAACTGTCCAAGCAGTGTTTCGGCTGTCAGCGACCACCACCACCACCCCCCCCTCAACCCCAATAAAGCATCACATGGGAATCTCCTTGGCCCGGCGGCTTGGAGTCAGGAGGGCCAGTGAACGGGGTACAGGTGGGGAGGAGATGTGGGGGGAGGGTTGGTTTGCACAGAACTACTGATGATTTCATACTAATATTCGGTTCAAATGTTTTTTATTGAACAAAACCTTTTAGCGCATTGGCTCAGATAGCTGCACCGTTACACGCTGGTGATTCCTTAACTTCAAAGGGTATAATGACTCTTAACTTCAATCAAATTAAACATTAACTGTCAGCAAGGTGATGCCCACCATTGATGCATCACCTGCACACCCAGCAGTGTTAGTCTTGTAATTAACACCTAAGTTCTTTTAGGCAAAGTGATCATTGATGAGCTCCTGACATAAGGCTCTTGCAGCTATCATGCCACCACGGACCCTTTCATGTGATCTACAGGGGACGGAGGCATGGCTTCAGCGTCAGTCTGATTGTCTGGGCCGATGTCAGCATCTGCCTCCTCGTCCTCCTCTTCCTCTCTCTGGTGAGGTGGACTGTCAGACTCATGAGAAAATTCTTGTCCCCTCCTAATAGTCAAGTTGTGCAGCATGGAGCACACTACCTGCTCAGGGTTGTATTGGAGCTTGCAGCCTGAGTGGTCCGGGCATCTAAAGCGCTGCTTCAGCATTCCATTGATTTTCTCCATGATATTGCGAGTTTCTCTGTGGCTCTTGCTGTATCACCGCTCGGCTTCAGTGTGGGTGCCCCTGGGTCATCAGCCAGGTGGCGAGGCCATATCATTTGTCTCTAAGCATCCAGCATTGACCTTGTGGCTGATTGTTAAGCAAGTCAGATAGAGACATCCTCTCACGCAGGATGTAAGCATCATGGATGCTGCCAAGAAATTGAGCATTCAATGCCAGTATAATTTGCTGGTGGTTGACAATCAGTTGGACATTGAGGGAGTTGATTCCCTTACGGTTCCTAAAAACATCTGCATCGTGAAAAGGTGCCCACATCGCGATGTGCATACAATGTATTGCTCCCTGCACCTTGGGGAAGTTTGCAATTCTGGAGAATCCTAGAGCCCTCTCACTCTTTGCCTCCCTGGTCATGGGGAAGCTGATCAAGTTCCTCCTGCATGCGTAGAGGACTTCAGTGACCTGTTTAATGCTGCAATGAGTGGCATGCTGAGAAAGTCCGCAAATGTCCCCAGCTGTGGCCTGAAAAGAACCCGAGGCATAGAACGACAGTGCCGCAGTGACTTTGATCTCGACAGACAGTGCAGTACATGCAGATGCTGCGGGCAGGCTGCAGATCTGCTCTTATCAGCTGGCATACCTCAGTGATAACCTCTTTAATGAAGCGCAGTCCCTGAAGGCAGGTGGTGTCGGGCAAGTCGAGGTAAGTATGCTGCTCCTTGCATTTGTGGGGGTTGCAACGTCTGGTCCTCCTCATCAGTCTATCATGTCTGACATTGGGCACATAATGCAGTGGAGCGTACCTTCGGCGATCTCGAGTCTGCTGCATGTAATTGGGCAGCAAGAGAGGGTGAGAAAGGACAAGCTCCATTGCAGTAGCTCTCTGTTTCCCACGGATTAGTCACAAACAAGGAATGTCCCGATGAAGACACTTATTCAATTCCAATCGGTCACATTATGGGCAAGATGTTTTTAGAGATGTTCACAGCAACTCCAACAACCTGCAGAGTACATCCAAACTCGAGGTTGAAGCATAGCAGCCTTTTAAAGAATGCGATATGTGATCTACAACATGGCGTCCATAACGCTGTGATTAGTTCTGGTTAATTTCACATTTTCTGGGCAGTTTTTTGGGTGAGCGATATTGTGGGTGATGTGCATGAGGTGGTGAAATTGATGCTGGGTGATCTCATGGCCACTAGTTTCAGTAAATATGCTCTTTACGACAAAAAAAAGTGGGCGGGCGGTATTATGAATCTCGGCGTTAAATCAGCACAGAAAATAACACTGGGCTAATATGGGTGTTTTTTTCACCCATTCTGATGATTCCGCCCAAAAAACGTGGGCGGGCGGTAATATTTTTTCCCAGCGTTAAGCACATGGGAAAAGTAACGCTCGGTGATAAGTTTCCTAAAAATGCCCGTCAGTTTCCATTTTCTGGCTAAATGCGCGATATCTGGGCATTGTACGACAGTGCAGCGGCAACTTTGACCTCGACAGACAGTGCAGTACATGCAGATGCTGCGGGCAGGCTGCAGATCTGCTCTTATCAGCTGGCATACCTCAGCGATAACCTTTTTATGGAAGCGCAGTCCCTGAAGGCAGATGGTGTCGGGCAAGTCGAGGTAAGTATGCTTCTCCTTGTATTTGCGGGGATTGCAATGTATGGTCCTCCTCATCAGTCTGTCATGTCTTACATTGGGCACATAATGCAGTGGAGCGTACCTTCAGCGATCTCGAGTCTGCTGCATGTAATTGGTCATCAAGAGAGGGTGAGAAAGGACAAGCCCCATTGCAGTAGCTCTCTGTTTTCCACCGATTGGTCACAAACAAGAAATGTCCCGATGGAGACATTTATTGCAGCGGTATAATGCACGTTATGTGGGCATTAAGCATGCAAAAAAGTGGAGGTTCTAGCCCTAAGAAGCAACAAAAAGATTTACATCACGGTGGGAAATTATTACTTGATGTAAATGATGGTTCTGTGCTGGGACACCTACTAGTTTCCAATTTACATCAATGATCTGAAGACAGAAACTGGAAACAAATTGGTCAAATTTACAGATTATGCTAAACTAAGAGAGGGGATAGAACCGGAAGAAGCAGCACAGCAATGAACGACTGAGTTGGAAAAAATATTTAAGTGAGAAAAACAATAGCAGACTGGATTTAATAGCAACAAATGAAAAACAGATGACGCACATACTACGGGAGTAGTGTTTAAATAGCTAAGGATGAAACTGAAAGCGAATCAGGAGTCTTTGTGGAGTCAACACTAAACATGTCCAACTAGTACAGAGCACCTATCAATAAAATCAATAACATTTTGAACAGTAATGTATGAGGAAGTAAAAATCAAACTGCATCATAGTCTAGTCATTCTACTGGTTATTTTAGGTTCTGGTTCTTTCAGATATGGTAATGAGTAATGAGATAGGATTAATTAATGATCGCATAGTAAAGGATCCTCTAGGGAAGAGCGATTCTGACATGTTAGAATTTCAAATTCAGTTTGAAGGTGAGAAACTGTCCTGAATTTAAATAAGGGCAATTCAAAGGAATGAAGACAGAGTTGGTTAAAGTGGACTGGAAAAATAGATTAAAAGGTAAAATGGTAGATGATAGTGAAAGACATTCAAGAAGATATTTCATAAGTCTCAGCAAAGAAATAATCCAATGAGAAAGAAAGATTCTAACAGAAGGATGAACCAACCGTGGTTAACTAAGGAAGGTAAGGATGGTATCAAATTGAAAACAGAGACATACAATGTTGCAAAGATTAGTTGTAGGCCAGAGGAATGGGAAATCTTTAGAAACCTGCAAAGGACGACTAATAAAATAATAAAGAGAGAGAAGATAAATTATGAGAGTAAACTAGCAAGAAATGTATAAGCGCTTCTGCAGGTACATAAAAAGGAAGAGTTTAGCTAAAGTAAACGTTGGTCCCTTATAGGATGAAACTGGGGGACTAATGATCCGAAAAAAGGAAATGGCAGAGATTTTGAACAAATATTTGGATCGGCTTAACGGTAGAAGACACTAAAAGCATCACAATAATAACATATAATCAAAGGGCTATAGGGAGGGAGGAACTTAATACAATCACTATCACTAAAGAAAAACTACTAGGAAAACTAATGAGACGAACAGTGGACAAGGCCCCTGGGACCTGATAGCCTGAAGCCTAGGGTCCTAAAACAAGTGGCTGCAGAGGTAGTGGATGCATTGGTTGGTAATCTACCAAAATACCCTGGATTCTGGAGAGCTCACAATGGATTGAAAAACTGCAAATTTAATGCCCATATTCAAGAAAGGAGGGAGACAGAAAGAAGGAAGCTCTAGTCCAGTTAGCAAACATCTGTCATTGGGAAAATGCTGGAGTCAATTATTAAGGAAGTAGCAGCAGAACATTTACAAAATCATAATGCAGTCAAGCAGAGTCAGCATTGTTTTTTGAAAGGAAAATCATGTTTGACAAATTTGCTGGAGCTCTTTGAAGTTGTAGCGAGCAGGGTGGATAAAGGGGAACCAGTCGATGTGTTGTATTTGAATTTTCCGAAGGCAATCGATAAGGTGCCACATACAAGGTTACTGCACAAGATAAAAGCTCACAGGGTTGGGGTAATATATTGGCATGGATAGAAGATTGGCTAAAGAAGAGAAAACAGAGAGTCAGGATAAATGGGTCATTTCCAGGTTGACAAACTGTAATTAGTGGTGTGCCACAAAGATCAGTGCTGGAGCCACAACTATTTACAATCTACATTAATGGCATGGTTGAAGGGACCGACTGCACAGTAGCCAAATTTGCTGATGATACAAAGATAGGTGGGAAAACAAGTTGTGAGGAGGACACAGTGAATCTGCAAAAAGATATAGATATGTTAAGTGAGTAGGCAAAAATTTGGCAAATGGAGTATAATGTGGGAAAATGTGAGGTTATCCACTTTGGTAGGAAAAATAAAAAAGTACATTATTATTATAATGGACAGGAACTACAAAATGCTGCGTTATAGAGGGGTCTGGGGGTTATTGGACATGAAACACTAAACGTTAGCATTCAGGTACAGCAAGTAATTAGGAAGGTAAATTGAATATTGCCTTTGTTGCAAGGGGTATGGAGTAGAAAAGTAGAAAAGTCTTGCTACAATTGCTCAGGGTAATGGTGAGACCACACATGGAGTATTGAGTACAGTTCAGATCTCCTTAATTAAGAAAGAAAATTATTGCAGTGGAGACAGTCCAGAGAAGGCTCACTAGGTTGATTCCTGAGATGAATTGGTTGTCTTATGAAGAAAAGTTGAGCAATTTGGGCCTATTCTCATTCGAGTTTAGTAGAATGAGAGATGATGTTATTGAAACATATAAGATTCTGTTGGAGCTTGACAGGGTAGATGCACAGAGGATGTCTTCCCTCGTGTGGGAATCTAGAACTAGGAACTATAGTTTCAGAATAAGGAGTTGCCCATTTAAAACGGACATGAGCAGGAATTCCTGCTTTCAGAGGGTCATGAATCTTTGGACTGCTCTACCCCAGAAAGCTATGGAGGCTGAGTCATTTAATACATTTATGGTGGAGATAGGCACATTTTTTAACTATACGGGAGTCAAGGATTATGGGGTGCGGGCAGCAAAGTGGAGTTGAGGCCAACATCAGATCAGCCATTATCTTATTGAATGGCGCAGATGGCTCGAATGGCCAAATGACCTACTCCTGCTCATTTTGCTTATGTTCTTATGGAGTTCCAAATAGAGGGAAATAAACTGGAGACATTAGAACAATTGAATGTTATGATGGTGAGATGTTAAGACCGCTGGATGGTTTGATCAGTGTAACTTATTTTATTTTATTTAACTAAACCTTATCAGGCAACTGACTAGTGGAGCTATGTATCTAGATGTGCCAGTGGTCTACTGGTACGATCGGCAACAATTAGGAATTGTGCCTTCTGCAAAATGTGAAGCAATTTCAGCACTGCATGGTCGACTTTTCAAGTTGCTCACTATCAAATGTAATTTATGTTATTTATTGGGGAATGCGTTATTTCTTGAAAGAGTTGTATTTACTTATGACAAAACAAAGAGTTCTGTTTAAACCAAAATGTTAAAGTTTGTTTTGAAACGTTAAACGTCCTACAGCTTTAAATCTAGTTGTTATTAAGGTCATTTGTTATCAGTATATCGGTCCAAATCTGTTTTGTTTCTTTGTTCAATGTTAACATTCATTATCCAGTTTAGTCGTTGGGGTAGAAATTCATTTTGATCAGGAGTGGCAAGACAGGTGGTATCACATTCAATGCACGTTACTAAACCCGCAAGATTTTCAGTTCCGCTGACTTCAATATGGAACAGGCATCTTACAGGCATCATACATGATACTGCCCATATTAAACGCCAAAGACAATTTCTTCCCCCTTGTTTCTAAACTTGGACAAGTTGTGTGCATAATATTCCAAAAAGAAGAAATGACATTCCAACCATTCTAAATCAAACATTTCAAAAATAATTTTTCATATAGAAGGAAACAAGTGAAGATATAATCAGGACTGCCGGAGATACATCGGGTTCTCCCAGTGGTCAAGGGAAATCTGGCTAGATTTCAGAGAGGAGGATGACAACCCCGATGGAAATAATCTTGTATGAGCTTGTCCTAGGGGATGAGGATTTCAGTAGGATTGATTCGTACCAAGCGTGTGGTTTCATTTTACAAATCGGTGTGAGCATATCATCTAAACTAGGGTTTGGAACTGTCATCTGGAATGCCGTAAGTTCGCATCAAATTGCTTTTCTGATTGGCTGGACAGGAATCAACTAGGTTTATTGATAATGTTACTTCGCTTGTGCTGATGGATTTATACCGACAGAGAGTGCTAATTATGTTTGACATGCAACTGAATAATTTACGATCAATTGCTGGAGCGGGCAGGGGGCGAGGGTGGTGGGAGAGATGGACTAAAGTACCTCCAATAGAAGGAGGCTTTAATAATAATGTGCCAAGATAAACACAGATTCCACTATAAATGTGTTTCGTAGAATCATAAAATGATACAGGGCAGAAGGCGGCCATTCGGCCCATCTTGTACATGCCGGCTTTTTTGTAGAGCTAACTAATTAACCCCACCATCCACCAAGCCGCTGCTCTTTACCGATCATAAAATCATAGAATCATAGTAAATTACGACACAGAAGGAGGCCATGCAGCCCATCGTGTCCATGTCAGTCGACGGGCTAGCCTAATCCCACCTTCCAGCACTAGCTCCATAGCCCTGTAGGTCACGGCTCTTTAAGTGCATATCCTAGTACTTAAATAGGATAAGGGTTCCTGCCTCTACCATCCTTTCAGGCAGTGAGTTCCAGACATCCACCGCCCTCTGGATGTAAAAAACAATTCCTCATCTCCTCTAATCTTTCCACCATCAATTTAACTCTATGCCCTCTGGTTATTGAACCTTCTGCTAATGGAAATAGGTTCTGCCTATCCACTCTATCTAGGCCCCTTATCATTTTATACACTTCAATTAAATCTCCCCTCAGCCTCCTCCATTGCAAAGAAAACAATCCCAGCCTATCCAATCTTTACTCATACCTATGATTTGCAGACCTGGCAACATCCGCATGAATCTCCTCTGCAACCTCTCTAATGCAATAACATCTTTCCAGTAATGTGGTGACCAGAACCGTACGCAGTGCTTAAGCTGTGACTGTACTCGTGTTGTGTACAGTTCTAGCATATCTTCCCTGCTCTTATATTCTATGCCTCGGCTAATAAAGGAATGAATTCCGTATGCCTTTTTTAACTGCTACATGTCCTGCTACATTTAAGGATCTGTGTACATACACTCCTAGGTCCCTCAGTTCCTCCACACCACTCAGTATCCTCCCATTTATTGTGTATTCCCTTGCCTTGTTGTCGTCCCCCCCAAATGTATGAACTCGCACTTTTCTGGATTGAATTCTATTTTCCACTTTTCTGCCCAACGATATCTTCCTGCAGTCTAAAGCTTTCCTCCTCACTGTCAACCACACGGCCTATTATTTTTCGCCTGCAGATTTCGTTATCATGCCCCCTACATTTAAGTCCAAATCGTTAAGATATATATTTCAAAAAGCAAGGCTGAGGATAGCCGTGTCATTTTTCTCGTTTTAACCAATATTTATTGTAAGGCATTCATAGCGGACAAAATGACAGCAAGTGAATTGTGATGTAAGGTATTTATATATATAATACTTCACTTGTGAAATGTATGCAATTCGCACTGCATCGTTATAATGGGAACTGGAATGGCCATGTTCAAGCCTTCAGTTCTTAGTCCCTCACATGATGGCACTGCAACCTCCAAAAGCATGATGGAAGAAAGTTTGAGGACCAGATAATTAAAGACGAGGAAGGGCATTCAGCCCATTTTACTCATCCAACCAGAGAAATCCTAATATTACCCGTTGTAATATACAACTGTATTTTGAAATTATTCCATTTATTTCTTAAATACCTTGTCTCCCCCAGTATTACGTCAAAGTTTATTCCATACATTGATCACCTTTGCGTGAAGAACAATTTCATTATATCAGTCTTAAAATGATCATTTGTTAGCGTTAACTTGCGTCCGTTTATTCTACTCTCACAATTCAAGCTGAGCCATATTCTGGGTTAAAGGTTTTATTCACTTAACATCTTATAATCGCAGATAAGGCATGCTTCTGAAGTGTTGATTCCAAACTGAAAATCCCAAATCTCTCCAAACTTTCTTCATAACTCAGACCTCGCCATTGAGGTTCAGCCTCGGGATCTTTCTACGCTGCTTCCAATGTTTTAATGTCTCCATTGTTTCTTGTGGATCAGAGCTGGATGCAGTATAGGTTGATCACAACTTCTTCTCAATTATATCCTCCTGTTTTGGCTATGTAATTCAACGGTCAATTGGCTTTGCTGATTGCTATTCGGCATTACTTGGACATTTTAGCACTGAGTCTACTGAGACTTATAGGTTTCTTCCAGCCTCATCCTTCGCTATCACAGCACAATTCATAGAATACGCATGCTGTCTATTTTTCTTTCTTTAGTGTAGCACACTTGAATTATGTGTATAAAATGTCATCAGCCATTGTTCTGTCCACCTGCATGTTTTGTCCAACTTAATCTCTAATTTTTGAGCTGGATCCACCAATTCCACTTCCGCACTTAATTTGAAAATTTGATCACGTTGCTTTGAATTTCCGAATCTAACTCATTTTTGTAAATTAGAAATAGTGGTGGTCCCAGCTCTGAGGCCTGAGTCGGCCTACGAAGAATTTCCCCACATTAACAGAAGTCCTCCATCTAATAAGTATTATTTCCTATGGTTTAGTCAGTTTCTTATTCATTCCCCGAATCTTGCAGCTTTGTGTTGTCATTTCATTAAGGCAGTTGAGGGATCCGGTGTGACAGGGTCTCCCCTTCTGAATTCCCGCTATTAACTATTATTCCTACTGACTCCAGCGGCACTTGCTGTAAGAGGATGGCTGCTGCCTAACTGCTTGGAATGTTTTTCTCCTCTCTTCTAACTTTGTGATGCTGATACATAGAATTTCTAGCACAGAAACAGGCCATTCGGTCCAACTCGTTCATGTCGGTGTTTATGTTCCACACTAGCCTCCTCCCACCACACTTCATCGAACCCTATCTGAATATTCATCTATTTATTTCACCCTCATGTACTTATCTAGCTTACCTTAAAATGCATATATGTTTTATGTCTTCATTTGGTAGAAAATTCCACATTATAACCAATTTCTGTGTGAAAACCTTCCTCTTGGTCTTGGAACAGCTGCTCGCTGAGTGTTCTTTCCGTGACTTCCCCCTCCGCCATTCTTCGAAGGATGGACTCTGGTACCTAATAGGTGGCACCATCCAGCGTTTAATTGGGTCAAATTGCAAGTCACTTATCTTAATCAAATTACATATGTCCGCCTATATCTGGATGAGGGCATTTGAGCCTGATGACTGGAGTGCATTCTCGAGAAATAGACAGGGGCCGACCTACCGATAATTTCCACTTAATAACCAGGTGCAGCATTGCAAGAGATTCACTTGTTCATTGAAATCGGTTTACCGCTCTGAAACAGCAATTGGGTGGTGAAAGAGAAAGGGGCCCTCACAAATGGTTCCCTCCTATGTCCCGTGCTACCTGCAGGGAGGTATGTGAGCTCTAGGCATGATGTCCATTGTTGCTCTTTAGAGACTGTTTTAATTGACCCAAAAAAACGTGGCACTGGGTAGCCCATTTTGTCAGCAATGCAAGGAACCGTTCTGCATGTGCTCCTTTGGGAGAAGGGCACCACTGATTAAAAACAAACATTTTACTTAATCGCAACATTGCTGAAAACAAACTGGTCCTCAATCGCTGTTCTGTTTTCAATATCTATGATACAGTTAATTTCCTGCGGTGCCCACCGGTCACGAAAGGCCTCAAGAGGCAGACACATGTGGCTTCTTTCCAAGATTACTCGGGCACGCACTGGTCTGAGATAGAAATGCAGGAAGTCCCGGCGACCCTTCCCAAGGATGCCATGCAACCTGGACCGGTGGATAGCAACTTTGGTCGGGCCCAGGAACAAACCCACAGGAAAGTCCTCCGCCGTGACCATCTCGCCCCCTCCCCCACCCGATTGTCAAAGACCATGAGCGTTGGGATGGAGCGGAGGCAGGTATTGACGAGTAGCCCTTTAGTATAATTAAACCAAGATTGGAACCTCAAACAATCTAAATATATATGTAAAACGGGTTCCTCCATGCGGCAGAGATGACATGGAGGCCGGGTATACTAGAAAAAAGCAGAGACATATATCTTGCATTTTTAAATCGTCTTTCACAACCTCAGTATGTCCCAATATGCTTTAAAGCCAAGGAAGTAAATTTTGAGCAAATTTGCACACAGCAGCCTCCCACAAACAGCAATATGATATTAACCAGATTATCCATTTTAGTGACGATGATTGAGGGATATATATTGTTGAGGACAATGGGAAGAACTCTCCTGTTCTTCTTCAAAATAGTGGCCATGGGATATTATGGATACACTTGAGAGAGTCAATGGCGTATTGATTTAACGCGACATCGAAAAGCTCCGACAGTGTAACATTCTCTCACTACAGCGTTGGCTGTGTCAGCCTCGATAATACATTCACGTCTCTGGAGTGGGAATTGAATCTAACAAAGTTCTGACTCGGAGATGAGAATGCCTCCCACTCAGCCTTGGCAGGCACAATGAAGAGACTGAAAATGGTCCCTAACATCACTGCTTCGAGCAGCACTCTCCACCCCAGGTGCCCAGGGTTGAAACGGGTGATTGATGCTATTTTGCTGTTGCATTTCATTGTAGGACGAACTGTGTGTAGCAGTTGTATCATAGGTGTGTGCTAAATGTTTTTAAGGCTCTTGCATTGTGTCAGTGATTTGAGAAAGATGGATGTAATGTATATAATGACTCTAAAGACTAGTTACTGTAAACTTACTCAGGTGTAATCTTGGTTCAACTTTATTCGCGCCCAAAGTGTGTACATGACATGGTACTCGCTCTCATATACCAGGTCCCGCGCACACGTGCGTACAGCCCGATGACCTCCGACAGTGGCACCCTCAGATGTCTAGTGACCCCACGCATAACAATAGAATAGAATTTATGCATAAGAAAGTGATTGAACTGGGAGCAGGCATTGGAATTTTGGACATTTTAACTGCCCTTCTAGGAGAGTGCTGGGGACTCAGTGTATGAAAAAGGGTTACACGGCATCAGCTGCAGGAAAATTGTAACTAATCAGCATCTCAGTGTGCGCGGCAATTGAGGCATTAATATCACATTAATAAGAACATAAGAACATAAAAGATAGGAGCAGGAGTAGGCCATTTGGCACCTCGAGCCTGCTCCGCCATGCAATCAGATCATGACTGATCTTGTAGCTCAACTCCACTTGTCTGCACTATCGCCGTATCATAGAATTTTAGAAACATAGAAGTTTACAACACAGACGGAGGCCATTTCGGCCCATCATGACCATGTCGGCCAACAAGAGGCTTTCCAGCCTAATACCACTTTCCAGCTCTAGGTCAGTAGCCCTTCAGGTTACGGCACTTCAGGTGCACATCCAAGTACTTTTTAAATGTGATGAAGGTTTCTGCCTCTACCACCCTCTCAGGCAGTCAGTTCCAGACCCCCACAATTCTCTGTGTGAAAAAACTTCCCCTTAAATCCCCTCTGAAACTTTTACCAATTACTTTAAATGTATGCCCCCTGGTTGTTCAACCCTCTGCTAGGGGAAATAGGCCCGTTCTATCCATTAATTCTAGGCCCATAATTTTATACACTTCAATGAGATCCCCCCTCGTCTCCTCTGTTCCAGCCTATCTAATCTGTCCTCATAGCTCAGATTCTCCACTCCTGGAACATCCTCGTAAATTTCCTCTGTATTGCAATCACGTCATTCCTGTAATGCGGTATCCAGAACTGCACGCAGTACTCCAGCTGTGGCCTAATCAGTACTTTATACAGTTAAAGCATAACCCCCCTTTCTTGTATTCTTTGCCTCAGCTAATAAAGGCAAGCATTACGTATGCCTTCTTAACCTCCTCATCTAACTGGCCTGCTACTTACAGGGATCTGTGGACATGTCCTCCAAGGTCCTTTGTTCCTCTACACATTTCAGTGTCCTACTATTTAATGCGTATTCCCTTTCCTTTTTAGCGCTTCCCAAATGCATTACCTCACACTTCTCTGGATTAAATTCTATTTGCCACTGTTCTACCCACCTGACCAGTTGATTGATATTGTCCTGCATTCCGCAGCGTTCTTCTTCATTATCAACCACACAGCCGATTTTGCATCATCTGCAAACTTTTTAATCATACCCCCTATATTCAAGTCTAGATCATTGATGTGTATCACAAAAAGCAAGGGACCTAGTACTGAGACCTGCAGAACCCCACTGGAAACTTCCTTCAAATCGCAAAAACACCCATCAATGATTACGCTTTGCTTCCTGCCTCTATGCCAATTTTGGATCCAAGTTGCCACTTTGTCCTGGATCCCATGGGCTTTTACTTCTGTGACCAGTCTGCCATGTGGGACCTTATCAAAAACATTGCTAAAATCCATATACACTACATAATGCGCTTTGCCTTCATCGACCCTTCGAGTTATCTCCTCGAAAAATGCAATTAACTTACTCAGACACGACCTTCCCTTGACTGTCCTTGATTAATCCGTGTATTTTGAAGTGAAGATTTATCCTGCCATCAGGATTTTTTCCAATAATTTTTCTACCATTGAGATTAGACTGACTGGCCTGTAATGACCAGTCTATCCCTTTCTCCCTTCTTGGATTTCCAGAAAGCATTCGATGAGGTGCCACATAAACAGCCTGGGATACATTTCATCCGGGCCTGGGGACTTAGCTGGTAAACCCCTTAACATCTACTCTCTCACTACGTTTATTTCATCTAATATTTCACACTTCTCCTCGATAGTAGTGTCTGCATCGCCCCTCTCTTTCATGAAAACAGATGCAAAGTATTAATTAACAAACATACCCACATCTTCCGGCTCCACACACACATTACCCTTATGGTCTCTAATAGGCCCTAACCTTTCTTTTGTTATCCTCTTGCTTTTTATATATTTACAAAACTTATTTCTTTGGGTTTTCCTTGATTTTACTTGCCAAGAATTTTTCATGCTTACTCTTTGCTCTCCTAATATTCCTTTTCATTTCACCCCTGGACTTTCTATACTCCTCTCGAGATTCTGCAGTATTCATCCATCGTTATCTGTCATGAGCCTCTCTTTTTTTCTTTATCCTACCCTGTATGTCCCTCAACATCAAGGGGGCTCTAGATTTGTTAATCCCACCCTTTTTCTTTAAGGGCACATATTTGGCCTGATCGCCTCTTTGAATTCCTCCAACTGCTCTGACACTGATTAACCTTCAATTAGCTGTTTCCAGTCCACTGTGGCCAAATCACCTCTCAGCTTAGGAAAGTTGGCTTTCCCCCAATTTAGAACTTTTATTCCTCATCTATCCTTGTCCTTTTCCAGAACTACCTTAAATCTAACTGAATTATGGTCACTAGCAGCTAAATGCTCTCCCACTGATCCCCCTTCCACCTGCCCAGCTTCATTCCCTAAAGCTAAATTCAGAACGAGTTGGGCTTGCTACATATTGGCTAAAAAAAGTTCTCTTGACTGCATTTTAGTAATTTCATACCCTCTATACCCTTCGCATTAATTTTGTCCCAGTTAATATTATAATAGTTGAAATCACCTACTGTTACTGCCCTATAGTTTTTGCACTTCTCAGAAATTTGCCTACATATTTTCTCTTTTATCTCCTTCTCACTGTTTGGGGGTCTATTGTGATTGTGCCTGGGTTGTTTTTTAGTTCGACCTATGTGGCACTGTTTTATGACCCCTCAAATATATAATCCCTCCTCACACCGATAATAGTTTATTTAATCAATACCACGACACCGTTCTCTTTTTACCCCCTTCTCTATCCCGTCTGAAGATCCTGTGACCAGCAATGTTGAGCTGCCACACCTGCCCCTCTTTTAGCCATGTCTCTGTAATAGCAATAATATCAACCTCCCAAGTGTCTACCTGTGCTCTCAGCTCATCTGCCTTCTTCGCTATATTCCTTCCATTGTAGTATATATCATTTAGTACAGCCAGACCTCCTTGTTGACTACTTTCTAGTTCTTGTTTCCTCTGTCCTTCAAATGCACTTTCTACATGTTTCCTTTCCAATGCCAGCTTTACTCCCCTCAACTGAATCTATTTTCAGGTTTCCATTAGGTTCCTGCCAAGCTAGCTTAACCCCTCCCCAACAGCACTAGCAATGCCCCCCTCCCCCTCCCTCCGCTCCACCTTCCTAATTCACTGAATATCCAAAAATCTATTGATCTCTGTCAATGTATTCAATGACCAATGTTGTGGAAAAATATTTCCGAGACTGTATAATATATAAAGAGAGGTTTATTAAATCGGAGTCAAAGCTTTGGGAGAAGTGTTAAAGACCCCTGTCTTTGAACCATCTTCTCAAATTGGTATCTGCAGTGAAGTTCTTTTATCTTACAAATTACGTCACTTTACAACACATGCTTTAGCACTACGAAGCTTTTACTATCGAAGGCTAAGCTTTTGATATTAACCATCCTGCATTGTGACAGGGCAGTATAAACAAGTGCAGGCTTTTGACACCGGTATAAACAAACATACCCAGCACTTAACTCTCCAGTGTTCATTATCTCACTTTCCTATCTCCATAACTCAAGGCCAGCATATCTTGAAGTCTAACTGTTTTTTTATATAAACATAATGCATCAGTATTGTCCCTTACAAAATTCACTAAAGGGGAAAATAAAACAAATGTTTGGTCCTGTACACTAGTCCAGTATATGTCCAAAAATCCGCTCCAACAACTAAGCATCCACAGCTCTCTGGTTCCATTCTTATCTATCTAATCGTAGCCAGAACATCATCAGCAATGGCTTCGCTTCCAACTCACGCATCATTACCTCTGGTGTTCCCAAAGGATCTATCCTTGGCCCCTCCTATTTCTCAACTATATGCTGCCCCTTGGCGACATCATCCAAAAACACAGCATCAGTTTCCACATATACGCTGACGACACCCAGCTTCACCTCACCACCACTTCTCTCGACCCCTTCACGGTCTGAAACTTAGCAGACTGCTTGTTCAACATTCAGCACTGATAAGAAGAATTCATCTCCAACTAAATTTTGGGAAAACCAAAGTCATAGGTCGTGATTTCCCCTACCTCGGCAGGTCCAGTGTGGCCAAGGTCGGTGGCAGGTCACAACTCTTTTTGGGGAAACCAAAATTAAACATTTAAGTCAAGTGCCCCCCGATCTGGGGGACACTCCAAACACTTTTCACATGCCCTTTTTTTTGTTTTTTTGGGGGGGTTTTTGGTGGTTTTTGTATGGTTTTTTGTTTTGTTTTTTTGGGCAGTAAAACCAGAGATATATATACAAGTGCCCCCTATAAAAGGTGAGGGGGACACTAAAAACCCAGCAATTAAAACAAATTAAACTTTAACACATATAAAATTAAAATTAAAATTTGTTTGCCGGGGGTAACGATGCACTCCAGTCCCTCCGGCGCCCACCTCTCGCGGAAGGCCGCGAGCGTACCGGTGGACACCGCGTGCTCCATCTCTAAGGACACCCTGGTGTGGGTGTACGCGTGGAAGAGAGGCAGGCAGTCAGGCTGAACGACCCCCTCGACCGCCCGCTGCCTGGACCGGCTGATGGCACCCTTGGCCGTGCCCAGGAGCAGTCCTACGAGGAGGCTCTCAGACCTACCCGCTCCCCTCCGCACAGGGTGCCCAAAGATCAGGAGTGTGGGACTGAAGTGCAAACAGAAATTGAGGAGCAGCTCCTTTAAATAATGAAACAGGGGCTGCAACCTCGCACACTCCATAAAAACGTGGAACATGGACTCTTCCAGACCGAGAAATTGCAGGTGGCCTGGGAGCCCGTGAACCGGCTTAAAAATTTGTTGCATGGGACTGCTCCGTGCGCCACCCTCCAGGCCAAGTCCCCGATAAACAGAGGGAGGACTCCCGCATAGAGTGCACTCCATCGGGGACCCCTGCCTCCTCCGGACGGCAGACGAGGATGTCAAGGTTGAGAGGGTGCAGGAGCAGCCCGTACAGGAAACCCCTCCACCAGAACTGAAAGGCACGGAGGGGATTTCCCCGAGGCGGCTCAAGTTGTGAGGCGCCGGCTCCCGAGGGAGGTTCCGGGGTTTGGCGCCAGTGAGGAATTCCCATCCGGACGGGATCTCCCCACGTGCTTGAGCCTCCTCGACACACCTAACGGAGTCAGGGCCCAGAGCTGTTTTTAGCGACTTGATGGCATCGGCCACGCGGCGGAAAAAGCCTTCTGCACCTGGTATTCCCAGGCGGTCTCCCATCCAAGTACTAACCAGGCCTGATTCTGTTTAATTTGTGAGATCAGACAAGATCAGGCATTTTCAGACTAGTGTGGTCCTAGCCCGGTGGCAGGTCACCACCTCACTCCAGCCCACTCTGTGAAACGAATTTACCTTGATTGGGCTTGTTAAGCCTGCCAGTGCATTTCCAGGCCAATTTCAGGAAGCGGATCTAATTGTGTCATTTGTTGATGCATCATCTGTCGGTTTCCTTAAAGGGGCGATGCGCAAATTTAGTTTGACATTTGTTTTTCCAGTGTTCTGCAAAGTTGCAGTATCTCAAACATTGACAAACACTGCAGAAAGGTGCATGGATGCACTCAGGCTTTCCCATGACTCCCTCCATATGTTTATGTAGGTTCTCTTCCCTTCCAATAGATGTAAGAGACCTCCCCAGGGGCCTAACACAGCCTGGTTGCACATTGCACAGGAGGACACAAGCAGGGATGCCCTCAGAAGGATCAGCTGCAGTGGCGCAAACCTTTCAATGATCTCACTGGATCATGAAATGTGACTGCAAAGTCGCACTCAACTTCAAACTGTTATGCCACTTACATATCTACATCTGCCTTCCATGCCCTATATCTATACATCCTTACTAACTTAACTTGCACCTCCACCCATCCCTCTCTATCTAAATTATCTCTTCCCCATCTCAATAGCAAGCCATCGCATTCACACTTATCCTAGTCCAATCATGCCAACTAACAACACACAGGGTAGGTAGGTCTTTGTGTGTTTTAGCCAATGTAAATGTAAAGTTTCTCTTAATATGGTGCGAGTCATTGAAGCCAATATTTTCAAAACTTTGTGTTCTTGAATAGATTCATGTGCACATTTGGAAGTGGCTTAGTGATTTGCAATGAAAGGTGAGACCTAACAGTGCACTGCACAATGGTGATGAGTGCAAAAATGAATGGCTTGGGAATTGTTGGGATATTTTATGGTGTTGGTGTGGGTTGGTGCCAAACTGGCGCATCATGTTGCAGCTAGGGTGTACAGCTTAAAGTGAAGTAAATTCAGCCATGGTGCGGCCATCGCTGAACTCCCGGGCAGCAATGTGTGATGCCCTCTGTTCTGTGCAGCAGCAGTTGATGGCGGAGAAATTTGGTGCTTTTGTTCGTAGATTATGAAAATAAGCTAATAATATAAAAATAGATGTTAAGAATTTCTACAGGTATATAAAAAGGAAAAGAGTGGCTAAAGTTGGACCCCTGGAGGATGAGACAGGGGAATTAATAATGGAGAACAGGAAAATAGCAGAGACGTTGAACAAATATTTTGTGTCGGTCTTCATGGTAGAAGACACAAAAACATCGCAGTAGTGGATAATCAAGGGGATATAGGTAGAGAGGAACTTAATACAATCACTATCACTAATAAACTAGTACTCGGTAAAATAATGGAACTAAAGGTAGACAAGTCCCCTGGATCTGATGGCTTACATCCTAGGGTCTTAAGAGAAGTGACTGCAGAGATAGTGGATACATTGGTTGTAATCTATCAAAAATCCTTGGATTCTGGGGCAGTCCCAGCTGATTAGAAAACCACAAATGTAACGCCCCTATTTAAAAAAGGAGGCAGACAAAAAGCAGGAAACTATAGACCAGTTAGCCTAAGATCTGTCATTGGGAAAATGCTGGAGTCCATTATTGAAGAAGCAATAGCGGGACATTTAGAAAAGCATGATTCAATCAAGCAGAGTCAGCATGGGTCTCTGAAAGGGAAATCATTTTTGACAAATTTGTTGGAGTTCTTTGAGGATGTAACGAGCAGGGTGGATAAGGGGGAACCAGTGGATATAGTATATTTGGATTTCCAGAAGGCATTCAATAAGGTGCCACATAAGAGGTTACTGCACAAGATAAATGCTCACGGGGTTGGGGGTAATATATTAGCAAGGATAGAGGACTGGATAACCACCAGAAAACAGACAGTCGGGATCAATGGGTCATTTACCTATTGGCAAACAGTGACTAATGGGTTTCCACAGGGATCGGTGCTGGATTCTCAACCATTTACAATCTATATTAATGGCTTGAGTACGTGGGGCCTACACTCATTGGAGTTCAGAAGAATGAGAGGTGATCTTATTTAAACTTAAAATAATGAGTGGATTCGACAAGGTAGATGCAGACAGGATATTTCCACTCATAGGGGGAACTAAATCTAGGGGGCATCGCCTTAGAATAAGGGGCCATTTAAAACTGAGATGAGGAGAAATTTATTCTCTCAGATGGTTGTAAATCTATGGAATTCTCTGCCCCAGAGAGCGGTGGAGGCTGGGTCATTGAATAGGCAGATTTTTGAGTGATAAGGGAACAAAGGGTTATGGGGAGCGGGCAGGGAAGTGGAGCTGAGTCCATGATCAGATCGGCCATGATGTTATTAAATGGCGGAGCAGGCAGAGGGGCCTATTTCTTAGTACTTATGTTCTTATGTTTGTGCTGCTGGTGTGCTTGGAGCTTCTCATGTTGGGACGATCGTGGTGGATTTCTGAGGAACAAATCGAGGTAGATTCAAGGGCACCGATGCTAATGCAATAGATAGCAGCTGAAGTTGAGATGATAAAAAATATCTGTCAATAGTGAGAGAAGTTGTTCCAATGAGGTGACACTTGAGAGAGAATTGAGCCAAACACGTGCAATCTACATAAAGATCAATCTACCTTCCAAATGTAGTAAGCAACAGTTAGTGATCTTGGAGAGTGAGCAGCTGTGGGAGCGAACCCTTTATAGCACAGTTGCAGCTGTCAAGTAACAAATTAAATTCATGCTCACACAACTCCCGACCTCGTTACCTGAAGTGATGCCCGAGCAGCATCGCCCCCGTGCATAACCACCTGAGCTCAAAATATATAAGAACAAAAGAACATAAGAATTAGGAACAGGAGTAGGCCATCTAGCCCCTCGAGCCTGTTCCGCCATTCAACAAGATCATGGCTGACCTGGCCGTGGACTCAGCTCCACTTACCCGCCCGCTCCCCATAACCCTGAATTCCCTTATTGGTTAAAATTCTATCTATCTATGACTTGAATACATTTAATGAGCTAGCCTCAACTGCTTCCTTGGGCAGAGAATTCCACAGATTCACAACTTGTCTGGGAGAAGAAATTCCTTCTCAACTCGGTTTTAAATTGGCTCCCCTGTATTTTGAGGCTGTGCCCCCTAGTTCTAGTCTCCCCGACCAGTGGAAACAACCTATCTGCCTCTATCTTGTCTATCCCTTTCATTATTTTAAATATTTCTATAAGATCACCCCTCATCCTTCTGAACTCCAACGAGTAAAGACCCAGTCTACTCAATCTATCATCATAAGGTAACACCCTCATCTCCGGAATCAGCCGATTGAATCGACTCTGTACCCCCTCCAAAGCTAGTATATCCTTCCTTAAGTAAGGTGACCAAAACTGCACACAGTACTCCAGGTGCGGCCTCACCAATACCCTATACAGTTACAGAAGGACCTCCCTGCTTTTGTACTCCATCCCTCTCGTAATGAAGGCTAACATTCCATTCGCCTTCCTGATTACCTGCTGCACCTGCAAACTAACTTTTTGGGATTCATGCACAAGGACCCCCAGGTCCCTCTGCACCGCAGCATGTTGTAATTTCTCCCCATTCAAATAATATTCCCTTTTACTGTTTTTTTTCCCAAGGTGGATGACCTCACACTTTCCGACATTGTATTCCATCTGCCAAACCTTAGCCCATTCGCTTAACCTATCTAAATCTCTTTGCAGCCTTTCTGTGTCCTCTACACAACCCACTTTCCCACTAATCTTTGTGTCATCTGCAAATTTTGTTACACTACACTCTGTCCCCTCATTCAGGTCATCTATGTATATTGTAAACAGTTGTGGTCCCAGCACCGATCCCTGTGACACACCCTAACCACCGATTTCCAACCCGAAAAGGACCCATTTATCCCGACTCTCTGCTTTCTGTTAGCCAGCCAATTCTCTATCCATGCTAATACATTTCCTCTGACTCCGCGTACCTTTATCTTCTGCAGTAACCTTTTGTGTAGCACCTTATCGAATGCCTTTTGAAAATCTAAATACACCACATCCATCGGTACACCTCTATCCACCATGCTCGTTACATCCTCAAAAAATTCCAGTAAATTAGTTAAACATGATTTCCCCTTCATGAATCCATGCTGCGTCTGCTTGATTGCACTATTCCAATCTAGATGTCCCGCTATTTCTTCCTTAATGATAGTTTCAAGCATTTTCCCCATTACAGATGTTAAACTAACCGGCATATTGTTATTGCCTTTTGTCTGCCCCCTTTTTTAAACAGAGGCGTTACATTAGCTGCTTTCCAATCCGTTGGTACCTCCCCAGAGTCCAGAGAATTTTAGTAGATAATAACGAATGCATCTGCTATAACTTCTGCCATCTCTTTTAATACCCTGAGATGCATTTCATCAGGATCAGGGGACTTGTCTACCTTGAGTCCCATTAGCCTGTCCAGCACTACCCCCCTAGTGATAGTGATTGTCTCAAGGTCCTCCCTTCCCACATTCCTGTGACCAGCAATTTTTGGCATGGTTTTTGTGTCTTCCACTGTGAAGACCGAGCAAAATAATTGTTTACGGTCTCAGCCATTTCCACATTTCCCATTATTAAACCCCCTTTTCATCTTCTAAGGGACCAACATTTACTTTAGTCACTCTTTTCCGTTTTATATATCTGTAAAAGCTTTTACTATCCGTTTTTATGTTTGGCGCAAGTTTATTTAAAGGTCTATTTAAAGGGCTGTTAACAAGGGCTGATGAGCTAAATTGCCTCTGCCACTGCTGCGTGTCTGGTCTTTTCAGCCCTCACAGACCCGACACCTGGGGGTAATATATTAGCATGAAAGAGGATTGGTTCCCCCTCCCCTTTTATAGGGGGCACTTGTGTGTGTATATATATATATATATATATATGTGTTTTAGCGCCCAAAACAAAACCCCAAAAACTACAAAAAATACAAAAAAACACAAAAAAAACAAAAAAAGGGCCTGGAAAAATGTTTGTAGTTTCCCCCAGAGTGGGGAGGGGGCACTTGATTTAACTGGTTAATTTTGTCTCCTAAAAGAGTTGAAAGAGGATTGGCTAACGAACAGAAAAGAGAGAGTAGCGATAAATGGTTCATTCTCGGGCTGGCAATCAGTAACCAGTGGGGTGCCGCAGGGATCAGTGCTGGGAACACAACTATTTATAATCTATATTAACGACTTGGAGAAAGGGGCTGAGTGTAACGTAGCCAACTTTGCCGATGATACAAAGATGGAAGGAAAAGCAATGTGTGAGGAGGACACACAAAATCTGAAAAAGGACATAGACAGGCTAAGTAAGTGGGTAAAAATTTGGAAGATTGAATATAATGTTGGAAAGTGTGAGGTCATGCACTTTGGAAGAAAAAAATCAAAGAGCAAGTTATTATTTAAATGGAGAAAGATTGCAAAGTGCTGCAGTACAGCGGGACCTGGGGATACTTGTGCATGAAACACCAAAGGTTGGTATGCAGGTACAGCAAGCGATCAGGAGGCCTATGGAACCTTGGCCTTTATTGCAATGGGGATGGAGTATAAAAGCAGGGAAGTCTTGCTACAGTTGTACAGGTTATTGGTGAGGCCACACCCTGAATACTGCATGCAGTTTTGGTTTCCATATTTACGAAAGAATATCGTTGCTTTGGAGGCAGTTCAGAGAAGGTTCACAATGTTAATTCCAGAGATGAGGGGGTTGACTTATGAGGAAAGTTTGAGTAGATTGGGCCTCTATTCATTGGAATTCAGAAGAATGAGAAGTGATCTTGTCGAAACGTGTAAGATTATGAGGGGGCTTGACAAGGTGGATGCAGAGAGGATGTTTCCACTGATAGGGGAGACTAGTGCTAGAGGGCATAATCGTAGAACATGGGGCCGCCCATTTAAAACTGAGATGAGGAGAAATTTCTTCTCTCCGAGGGTTGTGGAAGCTGGGACATTGAATAAATTTAAGACAGAAATAGACAGTTTCTTGAACGATAAGGGAATAAGGAATCATGGAGAGCGGGCAGGTAAGTAGACCTGAGTCCATGATCAGATCAGCCATGATTGTATTAAATGGCGGAGCAGGATCGAGGGGCCCTATGGCATTCTTATGCTCCTATTTCTGATGTTCTTATGTAAAGAAGCATGACGGTGGTATGATAGCGGGTTCCCAACCGATCCATCACCAAACATGCTCGCTGAACCCCAGACAATTTCTCCCCATTGCCTTTGCTCGCTGCAACAAAATCCATTTTGTAGCATTTGTCTGAGACTGTTCGCAAACTTGGTGTCATATTTGATGCTGAAATGAGCTTCCGAATACATTCCAGCTGCATATCTAAGACCTTTTATTTCCACCGCCATAACATCGCCCATCTCCACCCTTGCCTCAGCTCATATGCTGCTGAACCTCTCAACCATGCTCTAGACTTGATTATTCCAACGCACTGCTGGCTGGCCTCCCAAATTCCACCCTATATAAATTTGAGGTAATTCAAAACTCGACTGCCCATGACTTGACTCGCACCAAGTCCCGCTCACCCATCACCCCTGTGGTCGCTGCCCTATATTGTCACCCATTGAGGCAATGCCTCGATTTCAAAATTCTCAACCTTTTTAGAAATCCTACCATGGCCTCGCCCCTCCCTATCTCTGTAATCTCCTGCAGCCTCAGAACCAACCCTTCCCCTCCCCCACGAGGTATCTGTCCTCCTCTAATTCTGTCCTCTTGAGCATCCCTGAGTACAATCGCTCCACCATTGATAGCCGTGCCTTCAGCTGCCTGGGGCTTAAGCACTGGAATTCACTCACTAGACTTTGTTGCCTCTCTACATCTCTTTCCTCCTTCAAGATACTGTGTAAAATCTACTTATTTCACCAAGCTTGGTCTTCTACCATAATTTATTCTTATGTAGCTTGGTATCAAATACTTTACTATAACTCTCCTGTGAAATGCCTTGGCCGTTTTACTATGTTAAAGGCACTAAATAAATAAAAGTTGTTGTTGTTGTATTGTATTGTATTGTATCAGCAATTATGGCACATGGATTTTGCCAGCTCGGAACTGTGGAGGATCAGAGAAATTTAAGGGGCCAAGCATGGAAATCACTATAAGCTGGCAGACAGGTAAAAAAAAAATGCCAAAAATCTATTGGCCATTATCTAAAGGGGCTGGAAAACATAGGGGTATAAGTTATGTTGAAGATATATAAAGCTCCGGTTAGAAAATAGTTAGTGTACTGTGTTCCGTTCTGGCTACTGCACCTCAGGAAAGATATATTGGCTTTGTGGTTGGGGGGGGGGGGGGGGGTGCAGCATAGATTTACCAGAATTAAACAAGTTTAAAAGGGTTGGACAGAATAAGCTTGTATTTCCTTGAATTTTAATAGGGTGATCTAATTGAGGTGTTTAAAATGAAAGAATAAGATTTGTTAGGGTAGATGCCGCGAAACTATATAATCTGGTGAGGCATCCAGAACAAGGGAATATGATCTTAACATTGGAGGTAGGCCATTCAGGAGTGAGATCAAGAAGCACTTTTTCACCCAAACGGTAGTGGAAATCAGAAAATCTCTCCGCCAAAGGTCTGTGGATACCAGGCGACAAGTGGAGCTTTCACAACTGAGCTGCATCAATTTGTTTAAATTAGTATGTGATATGGATCAAATTCAGGCAAATTGAATTCAGATATAGTTCAGTCATAATCGAATTGAATGGAGGAATTGAATAGGAGCCGGCCATCCAGGGGCTGAATGGCCGGCTCCTATTCCTATGTTGATCGGTGCTCCCGGTACTGAACTGCCATCTCAGGGTGTGCCGATGAGGACGTCAATACTTAATTTTGGAAAGCTTAATTAAAATGGGTGAAAATCAGTGAGTTGGGACCTGTTACCATGGTTCTACACTGGGAGTGGACGGACCCAGGAAAAACCCCTCATGTATCAATTTCTGTCTACCGTTTTACTAGCCCGTATACTGCCCTTCTCCTCCAGAGAATGCGATACCTGGGATCAGAGCTTGGGGTGCGGCCGTTTTCCTGGGATTACAGTAATGGTGACGGGTCCTTCTTATTCTTGTTTCAGGTGGAGATGTCACCATTACAGAAAAATCGGAGTTGTTGAAGCAAATAGAACGGAACGTCTCAGTTATTGTCCTTTCTACCTTCAGACCTCGCGGCAATTTCCGTGCCCTCTCCTGGGGTTATGACCTTCAGACTATGACTTCATTCTGGGGGAGTGGGGGATCTCACGTATTCTCATGAAAGTGTTCCTTTAATTCTACAGACACTTCAAAAACTCAGCACCGAAAAGACAATCATGTATTTCGCCTCCACAATGTCACTCACCCAAACTGCAGCTTATCAGACTCTGTCTCAGGCTTTTGACACTGTTCTTTTTTATAGATACGGAGACAAAGATGCCAATGTGTGCAGAATGACGAATAAACGTCTTATTGATGGAGATCGAATCGTGTGGTAGATTGAGAATTCAGTTTCATTCAATTTGATGGGTAACGTGTTCTAACCAGAAGATAATTTTCAAAAACGCACTTTAACCAAATATTTATCATGACTTGCATTTTTTTAAATTTAATTGTGCTTTTCTCCCATTCTATCCAAAAGCTTTGATAGTAAATGGAAGCAATAATTAGAATACTCAGCACTTCGACACTTCAATCAAACACCATTGTTTCCTTTCCCAACATCCAGACACGGATTATCCAACAGAGTTTAATAGATACATCAGCAAAATACTGCTGGAAATCTGAAGTAGATACAGAAAATGCTGGAAATACTCAGCAGGTCAGGCAGCATCTGTGGAGAGAGAAACAGAGTTAACTTTTCATGTCGATGAGTCTGTTTCTCTCTCCACAAACGCTGCGTGACCAGCTGAGTATTTCCAGGGAAACCTCGTTTATTTCTTCAGCTTTTCATATTGGGGCACCAAAGTCAATTGCAGCAGCCTTAGGAGGGCCAGCTTAGCTCAAAGGTTCTCCTTATGTCTCTGAGTCAGAAGGGCCTGTGTCGAAATCCGAGCCCAGTATTCCGGCACATAAACTGGGCTCACCACTCATACTTCTGAACTCCAATGAGTATAGTCCCAACCTACTCAACCTATCTTCATAATTCAACGCACGCATCTCCGGAATCAACCTCGTGAACCTTCTCTGAACAGCCTCCAATGCAAATATATCCTTCCTTAAATACAAAGATCAAAACTGAAAGCTGTACTCCAGGTGTGTTCCCACTAATACCCAGTATATTTGTAATAGGAATTGTCTGCTTTTATACTCTATCCCCCTTGCAATAAAGGTCAACATTCCATTTGCCTTCCTGATTATTTGCTGTACCTGCACTGTAAATTTTGTGTTTCATGCACAAGGACCCCCATATCCCTCTGTACTGAAGCACTTTGACATTTTTCTCCAATTAAATTATAATTTGCTTTTCTATTTTGTTCTGACCAAGTGCTTAACCGCACATGTTCCTTCATTATATTCCATCTGTCAAATTTTTGCCCATTCACTTAGCCTGTCTATATCACTTGACTGATGTAGAAAGGTTGAGGAGTTTGGGAGTTCAGAAGAATGAGAGATGCTCTTACCGAAACATATAAGATAATGAGGGGACTCGACAAGGTGGATGCAGAGGGGATATTTCCACTCATAGTGGAAACTAAAACTAGGGAGCATAGTCTCAGAATAAGGGGAAGCACATTTAAAACTGAGATGAGGAGACATTTCTTCTCTCAGTGGGTTGTAAATCTGGAATTCTCTGCCCCAGAGAGCTGTGGAGGCTAGGTCATTGAATATATTTAAGGGAGAGATAGACAGATTTTAAGCAATAAGGGAATAAAGGGTTATGGGGAGCGGGCAGGGACGTGGAGCTGAGTTCATGATTATATCAGCCATGATCTTATTAAATGACAAAGCCGGCTCGAGGAGCCAAATGGCCTACTCCTGCTCCTATTTCTTATGCTCTTATTTTCTTTGCAGATTCTTTGAGTCCTCCTCACAATTTGCTTTCTGACCCATCTTTGTATCATCAGCAAACTTGGCTACATTATACATGGCCCTTCATCCAATTCATTAATATAGATTGTGAATAGTTGAGGACCAAGTACCAATCCCCGCAGCACCTCACTAGTTAATGTTTGCAACCGGAAAATGATCTGTTTATCCCGATGCTCTGTTTTCTGTTTGTTAGCCAATCCTCAATACATGCTAATATATTACCACCAATCCCGTGGACTTTGATCTTGTGCAGTGTCCTTTTATGTGGCACCTTATCGAATGCCTTCTGGAAATCTAAATACAGCACATCGACTGGTTTCGCCTTTATCCACCCTGCTCGTTACATCTTCGAAGAACTCCAACAAATTTGTCAAAAATGATTTCCCTTTCATGAACCATGCTGACTCTGCTTGATTGAATTATGCTTTGCCAAATGTCCTGCTACTGCTTCCTTATTAATGAACTTCAGCATTTTCCTAAGGACAGATGTTAGGCTAACCGTTCTATAGTTTCCTGCTTTCTGGCTGACACCTTTTTGAAATAGGGTCATTACATTTGCAGTTTTCCGATCCGCTGGGACTTACCCGGCATCCAGGGAATTTTGGTATATTACAACGAATGCATCCTCTATCTCTGCAGCCACTTCTTTTAGGACCCTAGGATGCAAGCCATCAGCTCCAGTGGACTTGTCCACCTTTAGTCCCATTATTTTACCGAGTACTACTTCTTAAATGATAGTGATTGTATCCTCCCTCCCTATAGTCCCTTGATTATCCCCTATTGGGATGTTTAAAGTATATTCTACCTTGAAGACCGATACAAAATATTTGTTCAATGTCCCTGCCATTTCCCTGTTCTCCATTATTAATTCGACCAGTCTCATCCTCTAGGGGACCAACATTTACGTCAGCCACTCTTTTTCTTTTTATGTACCTGTAGAAACTCTTACTAACGTTTTTAATATTTTGTGCTAGTCTATCTTCCCTCTCATTATTATGTTGTTAGTCGATCTTTGCTGGCTTTTAAAATGTTTCCAATCCTCTGGCCTCCCACTCGACTTGTCCATATTGTATGCCCTTGTTTTCAATTTGATACCATCCCTTATTTCTTTAGTTAACAAGGATGGTTATCTCTTCTTTTACAGTCTTTCCTTCTCATTGGGATTTTTGTTATTTTTGTTGAGAGTTATGAAATATCTCCTTAAATGTCTGCCACTGCTCATCAACCGTCCCACTCTTTAATCTATTTTCCCAGTTCACTTTAGCCAACTGTGCCTTCATAACTTTATAGTCTCCTTTATTTAAGCTTAGGACACTGGTTTTAGAGATCCTACATTCTCACCCTCCAACTGAATTTGAAATTCAACTATGTTATGATCACTCCTTCCTAGAGGATCTTTTACCAGACGATTGTTTATTAATCCTGTCTCATTACACAGTACAACATCTAAGATAACCTGCTCCCTGGTTGGTTCTGCAATATACTGATCAAAGAAACTATCCCTGATACACTCTATGAACTCTTCCTCAAGGTTACTGTGGCCAATTTGCAGTTTCCAATTAGTATGAAGGTTAAAATCGCCCATGATTATTGCTTTTCCTTTTTGTCAAGCCTACATTATTTCTTGATTTATACTCAGTCCAACAGTGTAGCACACATTTAGGAGGCCTATAGACTATGCCCACAAGCAAATTTCCCCTTATTATTCCTTATCTCCACCCAAACTGATTCAACATCTTGATCTTCTGAACCAATATCGTTTCTCACTAATTCACTGATCTCATCCTTTATTAACAGAGCTAACCCAGCTCCTTTTCCTTTCTGTCCGTCCTTCCGAATTGTCAAATACCCCTGAATATGTTGTTCCCATTCCTGGTCACCTTGCAATCACGTCTCTGTAATGGCTATCAGATCATACCCACGCTTCCAATTCCACTCCTCCAGAGCTCCGATTCCCACCTAGGTCTCCAATGGCCTTTCCGGCCTTGCGCTCCAACCGATGATCTTGAGGAAACCTTGTTCTAACCTCTGCCTCCCCCGGGCTCCTCTGGCCTCCCGATGCTCGGGACTGGCCCCCTAATCAGACTCCGGACCCCCGATAATCGTTCACCCACCTCCCGCCTACAATCAGCTCCTGCCCCCGAACATCCTCTGCCCCCCTTGAATGTCATGTAATGCACATAACAGAGCGATCGGGAGAAAATATCATAACAGTTATATTGAAAGAGCGAAAAGAATTGAATGGGACCCTGGGAAAACAAGAGGTTAGCTGAATTTGTCCAACCCAACAAAAGATTCTAAATGTTAATGGACTAGAAGTAATTGAGTCAGGAAATGTGCTGTACAATAACGTATATTCAAAATTGTACCTGTTGTTTTTAACTTAGCACTTTTGCATATGCCCGACGGATTTTTTATGATAATTATCTTAAATTGTTTTGTCTCATGTTAAAGGCGTTTGTAGAGTATGAGGAAACATGCAGTCATGCAAAGGCAGTTAAAGCGACTACTAACTAATTCGTATGAAACAGGAGAAAAAAGGACATTGAGAAAAGGATTAAGACCTTAGGGGACTATGAATGGTGGGAAATAGCACTGATGGGTACAAATCATCTTCATGGATTTTGTGCCTGTTGAGGGAGTTATCACCATGGTGTTGGTAGATATGATGAGCTGGTTAAAAAAGATAATTATGCTTCCTCGTCACAGATCCTGCCTGATGGCGGTGAAAAGAGCATACGGGTTCCTCGGCATTACACATGCAAGGAAGTTATGATGAGTTTTTATAAACACGAGTCCGACCTCAACTGGGATATTGGCATGGAAATCCCGGCATCCCCAGGTCCGCAGGGAGATTCTCCGGATCAGGAAGGCATTGGAAAAGCCGGTTTTCAGCGCACAGCTTTTCCAGTATGTCAATTTTCTGGCTTGACAGATCTCACGCATATCGGAGCGAGGACATTTGCAAGCGCGAGATTGCGGGATTTAGCCATATCTTGCCGAGCAAATTGTAAGATTTCTGAATCTCTCTGGGCTTACATTTGACAGTGAGACGATTCTTTCCAAACAATTACAAGAGTTTATTAAAAACATACGCACATTCACATTAGCAGCAGTAATCAGTTATCTTAAAAAGACACACACATGCACATTACCAACAGTTATCAATTATGTTATAACAGAGCTACAATGAAGTTATAATAACGAGTGATATACGTTACGTCCCTTTTGCTGGCTGGGGTGGCCACAGGGTTTGCTGTTTTAGCTGGTCTTCAGGAATGTCTCCTGCCCTGTGTTCAAGAGAGAGAGCAACCAATGTGGTTTGAGTTTTTAAATCCCTTAAGTCCATTGTCCCTCCAAAAGCCTCATGATTGGATCTGGGCCCCAGGGCAGCTCCTTATTGGCTCTCCTCACACATGTGGCTGTCTGGTCTGGCTCAGCCATCTATGATTATTTTAAATGGCTTTCCAATATACAAAACCCAATCGGCAACTCTGGGGGCTTTCATTTTGTTTCTTACAAAACTTAGCCCATGCTGGCAACCTGTGGGCTTCCATTTTATCTCAACACAAACAGGCCTTTCCGTTAATCTACACTTTTAACATTTATACATACACATAATCAATTTTAATCATTAATAAACACTTTTATTCTTACAAGCTCCCCACCTTGAGGCGGAAATATCCTCATTGACCCCTCATATGGCTTAACACCTCAGGGATCACATATTATAGACATTGAGAGCGAGAGGAAGATAAATGGGCGGCCTGACTTGGTCCCCACCTCGTAAGATGTAGGCCATGTAGGGGATTTATTATAGTCCAATCACATCTCCAGCAGAGACTCTCCCCTTCCTGTACCTTCCATGCACCGTCGCTTCTCAAAGCACATTGATGATTGATGATGTTCGTGAGTCATGCTGCAGCTCCCACTTCTCCATCTTCCCTCGGCTTCGGTCTTGGCCAGTATTGTCCTGACAATCATGAGGATCCGTAACATGGTCTGGGAAACAGGACCAGTGCAGTATTTATTCTTTGGCAGATTTTAATTGATAGTGTGAAACCACTTCTTGTACTTAACACCCTTCTTCCCCAGTAACTGAATCAAATAAACCACGGGGTTCTATCAGTCTATAATCATATGTGGTCCCCAGCACGCGGGCTCAAACGCATGCTTCTTTTTCCCATAATTTGGAATCATTATTGAGTCTCCCACCTCATATTCAAAGGGATGTACTTTCTTGTCAAAGTACGTTTTAAGTTGTCTTTTTGACTTCCCCAATTTGATGGCCACAAATTGATTGATCTGATCGCTGTGATCTATCACTTGTTCCAGCCACTCGGAACTACATGGTTTCATTGTCAGGGAACTCATCCCTGTTAGTTTTAGCTGGCCTGGTGTTCTCATGAGTCTCCCCGTCATGGCCTGATATGGGGAGACCCCTGTTGTTCTATGAGGTGTGGACCTCATTGACATTAAGTACATTTGCAGCATGTTAGCCCATTGAATGGGGTGGTCTGCGCACAATTTTTTTAACATGAACTTGAGGGTCCTGTTCCCCCTTTCGACCCCTCCGGATGACTGGGGTGGTGAGCAATGTGTAATTTGTGTTTAATCTCCAACATTTCTTGCAGGTGGGTAAAAATGTTACTGGTAAAGTGTGAACCTTGATTGCTGTCCACTTGTACTGGTAATCCCCACCTACAAAACATATGATTCAATAGTGTTTTGGCTGCTGTGATTCAGGTCTTGGAGCGGCAGGGGAATGCTTCAATCCATTTAGTGAATTGATCCACCACCAATAGGGCATGCTGAAAATTGCCTTGCGCATGTGGAAGTGGTCCAATTAAGTCTATCTGGAGTTGAGTCCATGACTCTTGAGGTGGGGGTGCGCTTTGAAGCAAGGCTCGGTTAGTGCATGCAGGAGGATTGTGCTGCAGACACGGTAGGCATTGTGCCACGTATTGGTCGATGGTTTCCCTCATGGAAGGCCACCAAGCTGTTGCTGTTACCTTGTAGAAGGTTACCAAGGCCAAATATTACCGTGCTCTGGGGTGGGAGTGAAAAAGGGAAAGCAGTTCCTGACCCACCTCTGGTGGAACACACACCACTGGGCAGGCATTTGGCTTTCTTTTGAACATCAGCAACTGCTCATCTGAGTCAGGGGCAGTGGCTAGTTTGGTATTGGGAGTCCAGGTTGTTGTTTGAGGAAGGGGTCTTCCTTCCTCATGCCAGGCGCTTACAACAGCATATGACCAGTATTGCTGCTACAGGGATTTTAAATCTAGGTGATCTGTTGGGGAGACCTTGCTAACAGCATTGCAGGGCTCAACAACTATATCATCTATCTCTCCATCAATCACAGTGTCTTTGGCTGCTCTGTCTGCTCTGGAATTGCCCTCAATATGTGGACCCCCTTTTTTATGGGCTGCTACATTTCCTATGAAGCAGGGCTGGCATCGCTGTTTAAGGTATGACCAGAGCAGGCGTAACCAGGGCCCATGGACCAGGGCCTTACTGTCTATCGTACAATAGTCATTTTTGTGGTATCGGGGCAAGGAGAGCATGGTGTTTATAGCATAGGCACTATCGGACCAAATATTCACGGGTCTATCTGAGGTTTCCTTTACAGCAGTTAGAAGTGTGGCGATTTTTGCATATTGTGAAGACTGTCTGATGCATTTTCGCTGGATGGTTCTTTCTGGCAATACCGCAACTTATCTGGTGTGAGGGGATCCTTCAATGCGATATGAGGACCCATCGATATATACATCTGGGGCACCCTGTATGGGCTCTTTCTGTGCCGGATGGATCTTAAAGGTAATCAGGAGTAACAGACATTCATGTGGGTCCCTCTCATAGATCAGAAATTTTGGCAGCAAGGTAGTGGGTTTGGAAATGGTATCAATGTCTCTTTCCATAAATTCCAATGGCCATTTGCTGACGTGCTGCGAGGAAACTAGCGAATCTCCAGGCTTCATCAGTAGTTTCAGAAGTGTGTGTCCGCTGTGCAGGATTGTCGCCTGTAACCCAGTAATAAAGGTAAAGTGATGTACCGACCAGGAGACAGCCAGTAGATGGCGCGCCCATGCGGTATACGTCTTTTCTGCCCCCTGCAGGATTCGAGACGCATATGCAATGGGCTGCAGTCGATCAGCTCGCATTTGGCACAGAACTGCAGTGAGGTTTTGCTCTGTGGCCCCGACTTCCAAATGTAAGAGCTGCGTGGGGTCAGGAGAGATCAGACATGTGTCCTGTATCACTGCAGTTTTTAATTTAGCCACAGACTGGGTGTGGGTATCAGTCCATGCTGGGCGTATGTCATCACCCTACAGATTTATTAAATCATACAGGGGATTTGCACACTTTTCAAAGCCTGGGATAAATTTCCTTTGGTACCCCACCAAACCCAAGAATGATCGTAGGGCTATTTTCGAAGTGGGTAATGAGAGTCGTTGTATTATCTCCAACTTGTGAGAGTCGGGGGATGATGCCTTGGGAGAAATGGACATTCCGAGAAAGGTTAACCATTTTTTTACTAATTGTGCCTTACGGGGATTCACCTTTAGTCCCGCCTGAGCCAACAATGTCAAAAGTTCATGCAAAAGGGACAGATGCTCCTCCGTGCTGTCGGTTGCCAGCAGTAAGTCGTCTATGTACTGCGGCAAGCAGGTAGGGCGCAAAAAGTCTTTTAAAATTGCAGCCATTCTTTTGTGGAATATCGTGGGGGCATTGTGGAACCCGTGAGGCAAGCATGTCCAGGTGTAACTCTGGTCCTCAAATGTGAATGCAAATTTGTACTGGTCTTCACCTTTAACAGGGATACTCCAAAATCCATTGGCGATATCGAGGATCAGGAAGTACTTGGAACCAGCAGAAATTTGAGATAATATGGTAGGAGTTTCTCTTACTACCGGTGAGCAGGCTGGTGTTACAGAATTTAACTTTCTGTAATCAATAGTCAATCGCCAGCTGCTAATAGGCTTTTTAACTGGTCATGTGGGTGAATTGGTCGTGAAAGTGCCTGTCCTAAGAACACCCTGCTCGACTAGGGATTTTATGGTGTCACGGATGTAAGGGTGACTCTCCCTTGGGATGGGGTACTGTTTAATGAATGAGTGGGGGGTCCTCAATAGATTCCTTGCCTGCCATTTTTCCACAGTCATGCTTGCACTTGGCAAACACTGCTAGTTGTTGCCGAATTAATTTTGCTACAGCTTCATTTTCGCTCCCTGGAGCGTCATACTCAGATGGTTTTTTTAATAGCAAAAACCGCGTGCGCATCTGAAATTTCTACCACTCCAGCCTTATCTCACAATCCCATCCAAACACACTCCTGATTATAATCTAATCACCGTGCCATACTGATCCAACAAATCAGTCCCTAAAATTCCCCTTCCATTGGGTGTGGTCATCAGCATAGGTGCTGGGACCTTACAGGTGAGGGGTCCCAACTGAAGTTCAGTGGGCTTCCCTGTATATGCAGTGGTTGTATCACCGTTAAACCCTTTAAGGGTCATGCAACCCTTGCCCGCCGCCGCATGGCATTCAGGGTATGGGATGCAGATGATGGTAACAGCTGAGCTAGTATCGATAACTTAAACTGCCGGCAGCCCCCTTTTAAGACAGTAGGAACTACTCGTCTGTTGCTACAATTATGTCAGAATGCCACTTCTGACCAATCTTTGGGGGCCGAACCCTGTCATAGGATCGATCCTGCAATGGGTCTCTCTAATGAGTGTGCATTGCCGATTATGTGCACTGGTAAATCATTTTGCATCCTCCCTGTGGCAATTTGGGTTTGTATAAGGGTTATCAATTTATCCAATCTTTGATCTGTTCCAGAGGACTTGGATTCGTTCCTCGGGAGGTAGCTATACATTGCAGCATGGTTCGGTGCCAGTCTGGGTCTGCTGCAGTCTTTTGCTAGATGGCCTACCTTCTTACAATTAAAGCACCGTCCCTTAAAGGGGTACTTTCGAGATCCCTTCACCATTGACACTGGTTTATTTGCAGTTGATGATGACTTCCCCTTTAACTGGTCTTTTACCATCTCCCAGGCTCTTTGAGTGCTGGTCTCTATATCTGTCCACTGATTGGTGGGCCTCATAGCTATTCCCAGGGTGGTTTTAACTAAAGGATGTAGTTGAGTCAGGAATATCGATTTAAATTGTTCCTGATTCTTTCCAACTGTAGCATTTGCAGGTGCCTAGTTCTGTGTACATTGATAGATATCGTACAGGCAATTACTGAAGGCTCTAGGGGTCTCTTCTGGGCGCTGCTTGGTCTAATTAAGCAGAGCCACTGTTCAAGTTTCGGATCCCTAAAAGGTTTAGGATCTCGGTCATGAGTACATCAGCCGCTGCAGCAGCCTGGAGGACTACTTCTGGCAGATTATCTTTTAGGGAAGTGGAACAGGCCAAGAAGAGGACTTGTGGTTAAGTCTCTCTCTTCCAACTCGGGGTAACCCCTCCTGAAATTTGCCCACCTTCTATTAACTTCCAGTGGATCGTCCCATCATTAATGGGCCCCAACTCGTGGCTACACACTGTGGCGTTAGCGCCAGATATGGGCCGTAAGTCGGTATTGTTCTGCTAATGTTGCCGTGCACATTATGTCGTGAAGAAGTGGTTACTACTGCTATGATTGGCTCTTGGGTCTCCAAGGTATCCCATTCTACACCACTCTCCTGGGGATTATACTGACTTCTTTCCTCTTCCCAATTTGTTTCCCCCTTTTCCCCTTCTGCTGTCTCTGTTATGGCTCCCCGTGTTACTGCGGATACTAGAGCCTGCTGCTCCCTTAACTTACTTTTTAGCCTCGCTATTTCTAGTTGGCACTGGGAGTGATCGGCTTCCCTATGTGGCTTCTTAATTACTTCTCTTAATGCAGCTCTAGCATCTTCTATCTCTTGCTGGAGCCTCAAGTTTTCCAATTTATATTTTTTTATTTCTAATTTGTTTTCATTTGCTTCAACGGCTGCGGTGGCATTTAAGTTTGAAAGGCTTTGTTGCTGTAGCAGTGAGGCTGCCTGTTCAGCCCTTCTTTCTAATTGCTTAATAATATGGTTTAAGTGGTCAATTTCTTGTCAAATGCAGTATTTATTCCTCTTTTAACTAATTCACAAGTTGGAGGCCTTCTTCCTTTTGCAGTTTTATGCCTTTAATCTCTCTGCCTTTTAACTGAATCTCTTTTACTTGCAATTCTTTCAAATCTCATATCACTGTGGCGTGTTGCCTTATCTCTCCTGGCACAATAAAATGTGCTAAATGCCACAAGACTGTTTGCCCGTTTTGATCTTAGCTCTTCCCTATCTACCCTCTCCTGGCTAATTCTCACCATCTCCCCAAATGAAGCAGGTCTACCCTCGTGATGTGCCTGTGCCCTTAACTCTGTTGCATCTTGTATCGGGAGCTTTTTGGACAACCTCTCCTGATAAACTAGATCAACATTACTTTTTACTGTTGGCTTTCAGTCCATGACCGATCCCTTCATTCTGTGTCCTTTGAATATAACTACTGGTGGGTCCCCACTTAAACAATTCCAACCCACCACACTTAAACAGTTACAACTATCGAGAAGACTGCTCCCTTAAGACGCAACTCACAATCCGTTTTATTGTTTCAATTATGATCGCAACACAGGTTAGAATCGTAACTCCTGAGATTTGCAATTGTTCAAAAAGCTGTCTCGCCAGTTGCCCGCATTCTCCACCAATTTTGTAAGATTTCTGAATCTTTCTGGGCTTACATTTGACAGTGAGACCATTCTTTCCAGACAATTAGAAGAGTTTATTAAAAACATACACACATGCATATAAGCAGCAGTAATCAGTTATCTTAAAAAGACACACACATGCACGTTACAATTATGTTATAACGGAGCTACAATGAGGTTATAATAACGAATGATATACGTTACGTCCTTTGTGCTGGCTGGTTTGGACAAATGGCTTGCTGTTTTAGCTGGTCTTCAGGGATGTCTCGTGCCGTGTGTCCAAGAGAGAGAGCAACCTGTGTGGCAAGAGTTTTTAAATCCTTTAAGTCCATTGTCCCTCCAAGAGCCTCATGATTGCATCTTGGCTCCAGGGCAGCTCCTTATTGGCTCTCCTCACACATGTGGCTGTCTGGTCTGGCTCAGCCATCTCTGATTAGTTTAATTGGCTTTCCAATACACAAAACCCATGCGGCAGCTCTGGGGGCTTTCATTGTGTTTCTTACAAAACTTAGCCCATGCTGGCAATCTGTGGGCTTCCATTTTATCTCAGCACAAACAGGCCTTTCCGGTAATCTACACTTTTAATATTTATACGTATATAATCAATTTTACTCATTAATAAACACAAAATGTCCCACAACTCTTGGGCCTTATTAAAACAGTTGCATAGCCTACTTTTACAGGTGTAAAGAGTTTTAAAATACACAAAAACTTTTTAAAATAAAGTTATAAAAACACATTTTATTGTTAAAAAACCCTCCTCACTACGGTAAGTTTATTTTAAAGCATAATAATTTTTTTTTAATCGGCAAAATATAGTTTGTTTAAATACATAAATAACTTGAATTTAAATTAATAAAAATATGTTGTGCATTTTTTCTATCTTTTATTATTGTATATTAGTATTTTGGGTGTTGTTTCTCATGAGCACTTCAACTTACGGAGTTCCATTGGCTGCCCAGAGCCATTGGCTGATTGGCTGCCCAGAGCCATGTGACTCCAGCTCTAGGCCTGTGCACGTCCCAAAATGCGCATGCTGCGACGCGCAGTCAGGAGAGGCCTCCAGACCTGGATCCCTCATGGCCGCGGCAGCTTCAAGTAGGTGCGCATCTTTTCTCTATATTTCATTAGAACACTCGCGGGAAGGAAAAATCGGGATTTCTGGGCCAATGTGTCCAATTCTGGGCTCCGTACTTCAGGAGGGAAGTGAACGCCTTAGATATGATGCAAAAAAGATTCATGAGAATGATTCCAGGGATGAGGGATTTCCGTTACATGGATAGAGTGGAGAGGCTGGTGTTATTATGCAGTGTGTGGTTAAGCTCTGGAATGCACTGCCTGAAATGGCGGTGGAGGCAGACTCAGTCACAGCTTTCAAAAGGGAGTTGATAATTATATTAAAGACAAAAAATGCAGGGCTACTGGAAACGGCGGTTGAGTGGGACGAGTTGAAGTGCTCTTGCAAAAAGCTGCCATGGGCTCAAAAAGGGCTGAATGACCTTCTTCCATGTTGTAACCATTCTATCATTCTAACATCGATCGCTCTGCAGCTTCTCCACCATTTCCTCTTGCCCTCTTCAAGAGCTCATCTAGTCTTTGAGTTTTCCCAGCTGCTTCTTCGATCAACTTCACACTCAACTTAGAAACATAGGAATAGGAGTCGGCCATATAACCCCTCAACCTTTTATCACGCTATTCCCCGTGCCAATTGATATTTTCAAATGTTTTTTTCTGCGGGCACTGTCCCCTCCCTTTTAAAAATATAATTATCACCCTCACCTCCAAAAACAGGCGATAGCGAATCGGCAGTCCACTATAAAAGCCGCCTGTTTTTCTTGCCCACTGACTTCATGGAAGGCTGCTAATTCGATGTTGCCTATTCTGCTCTCCCGCCCAAGTTCATCCCCTCCTCCAATTTTCGATCCTTTTTTCCCACCTCTTCTGTGTTTCCATGCTTGAAACGGTCCAGTTCAGCTTGCTCCCAGATAACATTAATGATTTAGATGAGGGGATTAAATGTAGTATCTCCAAATTTGCGGATGACACTAGGTTGGGTGGCAGTGTGAGCTGCGAGGAGCATGCTATGAGGCTGCAGAGCGACTTGGATAGGTTAGGTGAGTGGGCAAATGCATGGCAGATGAAGTATAATGTGGATAAATGTGAGGTTATCCACTTTGGTGGTAAAAACAGAGAGACAGACTATTATCTGAATGGTGACAGATTAGGAAAAGGGGAGGTGCAAAGAGACCTGGGTGTCATGGTACATCAGTCATTGAAGGTTGGCATGCAGGTACAGCAGGCGGTTAAGAAAGCAAATGGCATGTTGGCCTTCATAGCGAGGGGATTTGAGTACAGGGGCAGGGAGGTGTTGCTACAATTGTACAGGGCCTTGGTGAGGCCACACCTGGCGTATTGTGTACAGTTTTGGTCTCCTAACCTGAGGAAGGACATTCTTGCTATTGAGGGAGTGCAGCGAAGGTTCACTGATTCCTGGGATGGCGGGACTGACCTATCAAGAAAGACTGGATCAACTGGGCTTGTATTCACTGGAGTTCAGAAGAATGAGAGGGGACCTCATAGAAACGTTTAAAATTCTGACGGGGTTAGACAGGTTAGATGCAGGAAGAATGTTCCCAATGTTGGGGAAGTCCAGAACCAGGGGACACAGTCTAACGATAAGGAGGAAGCCATTTAGGACCGAGATGAGGAGGAATTTCTTCACCCAGAGAGTGGTGAACCTGTGGAATTCTCTACCACAGAAAGTTGTTGAGGCCAATTCACTAAATATATTCAAAAAGGAGTTAGATGAAGTCCTTACTACTAGGGGAATCAAGGGGTATGGTGAGAAAGCAGGAATGGGGTACTGAAGTTGCATGTTCAGCCATGAACTCATTTGAATGGCGGTGCAGGCTAGAAGGGCCGAATGGTCTACTCCTGCACCTATTTTCTATGTTTCTATGTTTCTAACTGCAATAGCCCTAACCGAATTCATGACCAATAATTGCTGTGAATGTGGCCGTGGTGTGTTATCTCTTTTCATCCTCCTTGACTATTCTACGGTGTTTGGTCTGGTCGATCTTGCCACCATCCTTCATTTTTCTTCACGATTGACCAGATGCATAGATCTGCTCTTCCAGTCATGCCTATACACTCGTAGCCTTAGCATCTCTAGCAATGGCTTCTCTTCCCACTCTCTCGCAGTTACCTCCAAAACCCTCAATAATGGAACCATTCTATTCCTCGGCTACATGCTTCTACTCAATTACATCATCTGCAAATACGAGGTCAGGGTCCCGACATACATAGAAAGGTTTAGAAGTTACAAACAGAAACTGACCGTTCAGCCCTACTAGTCCAGGTCAGTAACATGACAAATAGTCCTCATCATATCTGACCACCCTGTTCACATAACCCTTCAGCGCCTTTTAATTGCTTGTGATAAAATCTAGAATTCCATTAGCTGCATCATAGAAACATAGAAACATAGAAAATAGGTGCAGGAGTAGGCCATTTGACCCTTCGAGCCTGCACCGCCATTCAATGAGTTCATGGCTCAACATGCAACTTCAGTACCCCATTCCTGCTTTCTCGCCATACCCCTTGATCCCCCTAGTAGTAAGGACTACATCTAACTCCTTTTTGAATATATTATCAGCATTCGGTGCTCCTATTAATGCCTTTTGCACCAAATCCGTCTGCGCTACCAGAGCACTGAACCTAATTCCATTCAATATAAAATGCTGCTGTTATTTTATTTAGAAAAATGTATCACCTCACACATTGACATTGAATTACTTTTGCCTTGTTTTAGCCCATTTTCCCATTTTATCAATAACCCTCTCTGGCTTTCGTCAACCTTCTGTATAATTAACTATCCATCTTATTTTAGTCGCATCTTCAAATTTTAGCAGAATTCATTCCAGGCCTACATCCAAATCTCGATAAACACCATGAACAGAAGTACAATTTAAACTGATGGTACCCAGCCCTACCTCTTCACTACCTATTTTGATCCCTGTATTTATCCTGTGCTATCAGATTGAATCATCCAACACTTAGATCAGCCCCAGCTTCCACTAACTCAACATTAGGTAAAGAAGTCCACTCCCATATCACATGACAAACACCTATCTTTTCCTTTGATTTAACCCCTCTCCCTGCCCACACATTCAGTCTGAATCAGACTGCTCAAAACCTAGCCTATCCGTTCAACTCTGAGCTGAATATGGGCTAAAACTTCCACTTTTATGCTTATCGTGCAAAACTGGGCGTTAGTTCCGGTGTGGGCATTAAAAAAGGATTTTCAGATCGCCGGCTTCTCACCCATTCTTGAAACTGGGCGTTACCACGAGTGATATGAAATAGAATCTAACGTTAAATTTTTTCTACCTTCTGCCATAAAATGTGGCCGCCCTAAGCAATGGCAGGGCAACGCACGATCCCCATGATTCAGGAGGTGAAGGGTCATCATGACATGCGCAGAAGAGGAGACAGAGAGGAAGGGAGCTCAGAGGCAATGAAAGCGGGTGTGGCTGTGTTGTGTGCTTGTCTGGTTGTTGTGGGAGGCACGACGGACATTCACCAGTAGCAAAAAGCCTATTAAGCACCAAGAACATAGTTGGTACCGAGATTTGTCCAACAAATAAGATATAACATGGAAGGGATGCTCCTGCCTCGCAGCACATTCCCACCTCGGGGCCGTCCTCATCCGGAGCCATTCAAGCAGTGCCTCGAAACCCCCAGCCCCCACCCAATGAAGCAAGTGGCTTGGAGTCAGGAGGTGAAGGAGAGGGGGTAGAGGTGGGGATGAGAAGCGGGGGGGGGGGGGGGATGGTGAAGGGTTGGTTTGTACAGAAATACAATGATTTCAGACTAATGTGCAGTTTAAATGTTTTTTATTTAACAAAACCTTGTAGCACATTGGCTCAGATAGCTGCACCATTACACACTGGTGATTCCTTAACATCAAAGCATATAATCACACTTAACTTCAAACAACTTAAACTTTAACTGTCACCAAGGTGATGCGCACCATTCATGTAGGACCTGCACACCCAGCAGTGTTAGAGTCTTGTAAATAACACCAACGTTCTTTCAGGCAAAGTGATCATTGATGAGCTCCTGACATATGGCTCTTGCAGCTATCATGCCACCATGGGCCCTTTCATGCGGCCTATAGGGGGGCGTGGGCATGGCATCAGTGTCAGCCTGATTGTCTGGGCTGATGTCAGCTTCCACCTCCTTGTCCTCCTCTTTCTCTCTCTGGTGAGGTGGACTGTCAGATTCATCAGGTAATTCTTGTCCCCTCCTGATAGCCATGTTGTGTAGCCTGGAGCACACCACCACGAATTGAACTACATAGAAACATAGGAACAGAGAACCATAGAAAGTAGGTGCAGGAGTAGGCCATTCGGCCCTTCGAGCCTGCACCACCATTCAATAAGATCATGGCTGATCATTCACCTCAGTACCATTTTCCTGCTTTCTCTCCATACCCCTTGGTCCCTTTAGCAATAAGGGCCATATCTAACTCCCTCTTGAATACATCTGACGAACTGGCATCAACAACTCTCTACCAGCTTAGGGTGGTATTGCAGCTCACCTTCTGAATGGTCCAGGCATCTAAAGCGATGCTTCAGGACTCCAACGGTTTTCTCCATGATATTGTGAGTTTCTCTGTGGCTCTCGTATCGCCTTTCGGCTTTGGTGTGGGTGTCATGCAGGGAGATCATCAGCCAGGTGGCGATGCCACATCCTTTGTCACCAAGCATTCAGCATTGACCATATGGCTGATTGTTAAACAAGTCAGATGCAATGCTCTCACACAGGATGTGAGCATCATGAATGCTGCCTAGAAATTGAGCATTCATTACCAATATAATTTGCTGGTGGTCGACAACCAGCTGGACATTCAGGGAGTGGAATCCCTTGCGGTTACTGAAAACGTCTGCATCCTGAAAATGTGCCCGCATTGTGATGTGCGTACAGTCTATTGTTCCCTACTCCTTGGGGAAGTTTGCAATTCTGGAGAATCCTAGCATTCTCTCACTCTGCGCCTCCCTGGTCATAGGAAAGCTGATCAAGTCCCTCCTGTATGCGTACAGGGCTTCACTGACCTGTCTAATGCAGTGATGTGTGGCATGCTGAGAAATTCTGCAAATGTCGCCAGCTGTGCCTGAAAAGGACCCGAGGCATAGAACGACATTGCCGCGGTGGCTTTGACCTTGGTGGACAGTGCATTACGTGCATATGCTGCTGACAGGCTGAAGATCTGCCCTTATCAGTTGGCATACCTCAGTGATAACGTCTTTGTGGAAGCACAGTCTCTGAAAGCAGGTGGTGGCAGGCAAGTCGAGATAAGAATGCTTCTCCTTGTACTTGCGTTGGGTGTAGCGTCTGGTCCTACTCATCTGTCTCACTTCGTTCGTTGGGCACATAATGCAGTGCAGCGTTTGTCGAGTCTGTTGCATGTATTTGGCCTCCAAGAGAGAGTGAGAAAGGACAGGCCCCATTGCAGTAGCTCTCTGTTTTGCAGCGATTGGTCACAAACAAGGAATGCCCCGATGAAGACACCTCTTCAATTCCAATCAGTCACAGTATGGTCAAGATGTTTTTACAGATGTTCACATCAACTGCAACGACCTGCAGAGTACATCCGAACTCTGCCGAGGTCGAATCACAGCTGCCTTTTAAAGGACGCGACATGTGATCTAGAACATGGCATCCATAATGCTGTGATTAGTTCCGTTTTTTTGGGTAAGCGATATTGTGGGCAATATGTGCGCAGGGTGGTGAAATTGAAACTGGCCGATCTCATGACCGCTAGTTTCAGTAAATCTGCTCCTTATGACAAAAAAAAAGTGGGCGGGCGTTAATATTGAATCTTGGTGTTAAATCCGTGCAGAAAGTAATGCTGGGTAATATGAAAGACATTGAATTCGCCCATTCTGCTGATTCCGCCCAGAAAAAGTGGGTTGACGGTAATATTTTTTGTCGGCATTAAGCACATGGGGAAAGAAATACTCGGCGATAAGTTTCCGAAAAATGCGAAAATGGGTGATATATGGGCATTATACGTAATTTCAGCGGCGAAATGGGTGTTAAGTCGGGTTAAGCATGCAAAAAAGTGGAGGTTCTAGCGCTATATCCTCTCCAGGAAATAGACCACTTAGCGAAGGCATTGGAGGGTGGGGGGTCATCAGAAAAGAGATGTAAGCACTGTTGCATCAGATTAGATACAAGAAGAATCCGTGCTGTGTGTAAGGTATGTGGGGAACATCTGTTGAGGGCAGGACATAGAAACATAGAAACATAGAAAATAGGTGCAGGACTAGGCCATTCGGCCCTTTGAGCCTGCACCACCATTCAATATGATCATGACTGATCATGCAATTTCAGTACGCCATTCCTGCTTTCTCTCCATAGCTCTTGATTCCTTTAGTCATAAAGGCCACATCTAACTCCCTTTTGAATATATCTAACGAACTGGCTTCAACAACTTTCTGTGGTAGAGAATTCCACAGGTTCACAATTCTCTGAGTGAAGAAGTTTCTCCTCATCTCGGTCCTAAATGACTTACCCCTTATCCTTACACTGTGACCCCTGGTTCTGGACTTCCCCAACATCGGGAACATTCTTCCTGCATCTAACATGTCCCATCCCGTCATATGTTTCTATGAGATCCCCTCTCATTCTTCTAAATTCCAGTGAATATAAGCCTAGTCGATCCAGTCTTTCTTCATATGTCAGTCCTGCCATCCCGGGAATCAGTCTGGTGAATCTTCGCTGCACTCCCTCAATAGCAAAAATGTCCTTCCTCAGATTCGGAGACCAAAACTGTAAACAATATTCAAGATATGGCCTCACCAAGGCCCTGTACAACTGCAGTAAGAGCTCCCTGCTGCTATACTCAAATCCTCTCGCTATGAAGGCCAACATGCCATTTGCCTTCTTCACTGCCTGCTGAACCTGCATGCCAACTTTCAATGACTGATGTACCATTACACCCAGGTCTCATTGCACCCCCCACCTTTTCCTAATCTGTCACCATTCAGATAATATTCTGCATTCCTGTTTTTGCCACCAAAGTGAATAAGCTCACATTTATTTACATTAAACTGCAACTGCCATGCATTTGGCTACTCACCTAACCTGTCCAATTCACCGTGCAGCCTCTTAGCATCCTCCTCACAGTTCACACTGCCACCCAGCTTAGTGTCATCTGCAAACTTGGAGATATTATATTCAATTCCTTCGTCTGAATCATTAATGTATATTGTAAATAGCTGAGGTCCTAGCACTGAACCTTGAGGTACCCCACTAGTCACTGCCTGCCATTCTAAAAAGAATCTATTTATTCCTACTCTTTGCTTCCTGTTTGCCAACCAGTTCTCTATCCACGTCAATACATTACCCCCAAAACCATGTGCTTTAATTTTGCACACTAATCTCTTGTGTGGGATCTTGTCAAAAGCCTTTTGAAAGTCCAAATACACCACATCCACTGGTTCTCCCTTGTCCACTCTACTAGTTACATCCTCAAAATATCCTAGAAGATTGGTCAAGCATGATTTCCATTTCATAAATCCATGCTGACTTGGACCTATCCTGTTACTGCTTTCCAAATGTGCTCCTATTACATCTTTAATAATTGATTACAACATTTTCCCTACCACCAAAGTCAGGCTAACCAGTCTATAATTCCCCATTTTCTCTCCCTCCTTTTTTAAAAAGTAGGTTACATTAGCTACCCTCCAATCCATAAGAACTGATCCAGAGTCTATAGACTGTTGGAAAATGACTACCAATGCATCCACTATTTCTAGGGCCACTTCCTTAAGTACTCTGGGATGCAGACTATCAGGCCCTGGGATTTATCAGCCTTCAATCCCATGGATTTCCCGAATGCAATTTCCTTACTAATAAGGATTTCCTTCAGTTCCTCCTTCTCGCTAGCCCCTTGGTCCCCGAGTATTTCCGGCAGGTTATTTGTGCCTTCCTTAGTGAAGACAGAACCAAAGTATTTGTTCAATTGGTCTACCATTTCTTTGTTCCCCATTATAAATTCACCTGATAATGACTGCAAGGGACCTACATTTGTCTTCACTAATCTTTTTCTCTTCACATATCTAAAGAAGCTTTTGCAGTCAGTTTTTATGTTCCCTGCAAGCTTACTCTCATACTCTATTTCCCCCCTTCTATTTGAACCCTTTGTCCTCCTCTGCTGAATTCTAAATTTCTCACAGTCCTCAGGTTTGCTGTTTTTTCTGGCCAATGTATATGCCTCTTCCTTGGATTTAACACTATCCCTAATTTCCCTTGTTAGCCACAGTTGAGCCACCTTCCCCGTTTTTTTTAATGCCAGACAGGGATGTACAATTGTTGAAGTTCATCCGTGTGATCTTTAAATATCTTCTATTGCCTATCCACCATCAACCCTTTACGCATCATCCAGAGACTGAGAAGAAGACCCAATTGTAGGTTTTTTTAAAATGTTATTCGAGCGCAGGACAACTCTGATTAGCACTAGTTTAGAGTGTGTAGATCGTGGAACCATGCATGCAAATCGTGGGTGGAGGAAGAAGGGGTATGTATGGCTTTGGAACACACTACTCGAGTTAGTGATTGATTCCGACACCATCAGATTGCATTTCCATGGGGATTCTCCAGCTCGTTCACTGTAACTTCAGCGGAAAGACAATGGAAACCCCAGAAAATCTAAGGTATCCCTCATAGACAATCGTTTCTGAATCTTCTAGTAGTCCATAAGATCTCCCAATTTGTACTAATGAAACAGATTATGACCATTTTTGTTTTATCCTTGCACAAACTGAACTCTTAACAAACCTCAAGATGTCATCCACTCCCATTATATCACTTTTTCTATGCAGCACTTACTTTACTATTTTATTCAGACTCCTTGATTTCTCCTTTCTTTTACTGTTTATAACCCTATATGGTTAGTCCTGAGGTTGAAACCGCCGTGTATTAAAATTGCTTGATATAATATGATTGATAACAAAATTCAATGCAGCTAATATTTTAATATCTGAAACTGTATGGTGGGGAGTTCGAGTCGAAAAAGTTACTTTCATGTTGCAATTGCTAGGTCTGGCGGTGTATCCGAATTATTGCCTATTTACACCTTTATGGCGCGCATTGGAAAGTTTTCCTCCATTAGAGGCGCCATATAAATGAAAGTTGTTGCTGCGTTAAATGTAAAAAAAATGATTGGTTTGATCTGCTTTCTTGAAATGATTTTCGGATATAATATTAAAATTATTAAATTTCAAACATTGCTCCTTTAAACGCGAATTATGATACATTAATTCGAAACTTGGAAAAGATTAAACTAATATAAGGAAGGATGAACGTTTATCACATTACATTAGATTAGATTTCCACACCAGGATGTGTTAGCAGTGAATACTGTCTCCCTGATCATTAAGCTGCAGAAGATTTTATAACTATCAGAATGGTGCACTACCAGAGTTAATCAGATTAATAGGCACACGGGTCAGGTCATGCAAAGGTCAATACAATAAAAATAAAAATTTTGTTTACAGGACACAGCTATTCAGAAGAAATCATTACAGACCAACAGAAATATAAGACAGAGTTTATGTACTGTGCAGGGGATTTTGCTCTGTCGTGTGTTATCATCTTCTACGCTATTAAAATAAGATGTGTCGAACTTAATTCAGTTAGGAAGAAAGTGATACAATATTATCAGAACCACAAACGTAATAATCTCTGCATTATTACTTGAGCCACAAGGAAATTGGCATCAGGTCAGTACAATCAGGGAGATGAATGCGTGGCTCAGAGGTTGGTGTGGGAGAAGTGGGTTTCGATTTGTGGGGCACTGGCACCAATACCCGGGAAAGAGAGCTGTTCCATGGGGACAGACTACACCTGAATTATGCTGGGACCAGAGTTCTAGTGAACCGACTAACTAGAGAGGTAGCTAGGGCTTTAAACTAAATAAGGGTGGGGATGGGTGGGGGAAGACTGTCGCAGTAGAGAGCAATTTAGAATGCTAAAGAGAAAATAAAAGGAAGCAATGCAACGAAGTGATTGTGGTAAGGATAACCAGATTATGTCAGGAAGGAGCAGAGCATACAAACAAAAGAGTGCACTAGCAATTATGGCCCATGTAAGAAAAAATAGCGATAAGACAAATAGGCAATAGTACAAAATAATGTTAAGATGCCGAATAATGTTAAAAATACAAATTTAAAAGCATTGTATCTGAATGCACGAAGCATCGTTAATAAGGTAGATGAATTAACAGCGCAAATAGATGTAAACAGATACGATATAGTTGCTATTACGGATACATGGTTGCAGGGTGACCAGGGTTGGCAACTGAATATCCAAGGATATTCGATATTTAGGAAGGATGGACAAAAAGGAAGAAGGGGTGCTGTGGCGTTGTTAGTAAAGGATGAAATCAGAGGAATAGTGAGAAAGGATATTGACTCAGAAACTCAAGATGTAGAGTCAGTCTGGGTGGAGCTAAGGAGCACCAAGGGGCAGAAAACTTTGGTGGGAGTTGTCTATCGGCCTCCAAACAGTAGTGGTTGTGAATGGGATGGCATCAAACAAGAAATTAGAGATGCATGTAGCAAGGGTACTACGGTAATCGTAGGTGACTTTAATCTATATATAGACTGGCCAAACCAAATTAGTAATAATACTGTGGTAGTAATAATACTGTGGAGTACGAGATGGTGTTTTAGACCAGTATGTTGAGGAGCCTACAAGGGAACAGGCTATCCTAGATTGGGTATTGTGCAATGAGAAGGGGTTAATTAAAAGTCTTGTTGTGCGGGTTCCTTTAGGAAAAAGTGACCATAACATGATTGACTTTCTTATTAAGATGGCAAGCGAAGTAGTCTAATCTGAAACTAGGGTCCTAAATCTGAACAAAGGAACCTACGAAGGTATGAGTAATGAATTGGCTATGATAGATTGGGAAGATTCATTAAAAGACATGATAGTGGATAGGCAATGGTTCATACTTAAGGAACGAGTGCATGAATTGCAACAATTACACATTCCTTTCTGGCATAAAAACACAAAAGAAAAAGTGGTCCAACCATGGCTAACAAAATAAATTAAGGATAGTATTAGATCCAAAGAGGAATTATACAAAGCTGCCAGAAAAAGTAGCAAGCCTGATGATTGGGAGCAGTTTAGCAATCAGCAAAAAAGGACCAAAAGATTGATTAAGAGGGAAAAAATAATGTATGAGAGAAAACTTGCAAGGAACATAAAAAGTTTCTACAAGTAGGTAAAAAGAAAAAGATTAGTGAAGACAAATGTAGGTCCTTTACATTCAGAAACAGGAGAATTTGTAAAGGGGGAACAAGGAAATGGCAGCACCACTAAATAAATACTTCGGTTCTGTCTTCACAGAAGAGGACACAAATAACCTCCCAGAAATGCTAGAGAACCAAGGGTCTAGTGAGCAAGAGGAATTAAAGGAAATGAGAATTAGTAAGAAAAGAGTGCTCGAGAAACGAATGGGATTGAAGGCAGGTAAATCCCCAGCGCCTGATGGTCTGCATCCCAGAGTACTAAAAGAGATAGCCATTGAAATAGTAGATGCATTCGTTGTAATCTTCCAAAATTCTATAGATTATGGATCAGTTCCTGCAGATTGGACAGTGGCAAATGTAACCCCACTATCTAAAAAAGGAGGGAGAGAGAAAACGGGAAACTACAGACCGGTGAGCCTGACATCAGTAGTAGGGAAAATGCTGCAGTCTATTATAAAGGATGTGATAATGGCGCACTTAGATAATATCAACGTGATTAAACAAGGCCAACATGGATTTATGAAAGGAAAATCATGTTTGACAAATCTACTGCAGTTTTTTGAAGTTGTAACTGATAACATAGATGAGGGAGAACCAGTGGATGTAGTGTATTTGGATTTTCAGAAGGCCTTTGATAAAGTTCCACATAAGAGGTTAGAGTGCACAATTAAAGCACATAGGATTGGGGGTAATGTATTAGCATGGATTAAAAATTGGTTAACAGGAAACAGAGAGTAGGAATAAACGAGTCTTTTCCACGATGGCGGGCAGTGACTAGTGGGATACCACAGGGATCAGTGCTTGGGCCCCAGCTATTCACAATATATATAAATAATTTGGATGAGGGAACCAAATGTAATATTTCCAAGTTTGCTGACAATACAAAACTTGGTGGGATTGTGAGTTGTGAGGAGGATGCAAAGATGCTGCAAGGCGATTTAGGTTGAGTGAGTGGGCAAACACATGACAGTTGCAGTATAACGTGGATAAATGTGAAGGTATCCACTTTGGTAGGAAAAACATAAGGACAAAGTATTATTTAAATTGTGATGGCTTGGGAAGTGTCGATGTACAGAGGGACCTTGGTGTCCTTGTACACCAGTCATTGAAAGCAAACATGCAGGTGCAGCAAGCAGTTAGGATGGCAAATTGTATGTTGGCCTTCATTGCAAGAGGATTTGAGTACAGGAGCAAGGATATCTTACTACAGTTATACAGGGCCTTGGTGAGACCACACCTGAAGTATTGTGTGCAGTTTTGGTCTCCTTACCCAAGAAAAGATATACTTGCCATAGAGGGAGTGCAGCAAAGGTTCGCTAGACTGATTCCTGGGATGGCAGGACTGTCGTATGAGGAGAGATTGGGTCAACTAGGCCTGTATTCACTAGTTTTTAGAAGAATGAGAGGGGATCTCATTGAAACGTATACAATTCTGACTGGATTGGATAGACTGGATGCGAGGAGGAGGTTTCCCCTGGCTGGGAAGTCAAGAACAAGGGGTCACAGTCGCAGGATACGGGGTAGGAAATTTAGGACCGAGATGAGGAGAAATGTTTTCACTCAGAGAGAGGTGAACCTCTGGAATTCTATACCACAGAAGGCTGTGGAGGCCAAGTCACTGAATATATTTAAGATGGAGATAGATTTCTAGAAACAAAAGGCATCAAAGGCTATGGGGGAAAAGCGGGAATAAGGTGTTGAGATATACGATCAGCCATGATCATATTGAATGACGTTGCAGGCTCGAAGGGCCGAATGGCCTACTACTGCTCCTATTTTCTATGTTTCTATGTTTATCTGAAATCTGCCTCTGAAACCATAATTGATGATTCGATTTAAGAAGTAAGAGTGTAAAGGATTCAGGCCAGTGTCAGGCTGGAGCAATCGGGCCAGCATTCGAAATTTCAAAGAATGCTCCTTTAAACTCCAAGTTTTCACAGATTAAACAAACGGTTGGAAAGGATTAAACCGATATAAGGAAGGATGAGTGTTTATCACATTATGAACTTTAAGGAATTACAGAACCAATATGTTTTAGCAGTGAATACTGTAGCCCTGCCTAATAAGCTGCAGAAGATTTTACAGAGGTCATAGGCAACAAGTGGGAATAGTTAGGAACAGAAAATTAACATTGTAAGTTTATTGTTGGCATGTAACCCAAGCATTAAATTAATTTTAACAAGCCACAGCACCATTCACTGGCAACGGTTTAAATTGTTTCCAAAGAAGCAATAGAAAGCAACTGACGCATTGGAAATATGGAAAGTAATCAAATGTTAAAAGAGAATGTCAGGCCCAGAATACACAGCAAATAGCTGACATGTTTGTTGGCCTAATTCCCGATCACAACAATAGAATTATCCACATTCTGGTTTGCTCTCTGATCATTGATGTAGCTCCACAAATCAAGAGAAAGAATCAATATTCAGTTTTATTTGGTCTATTTTAATTCATCAGGCGTCAGCTCTTTGATGTTGCTATGTTTTCAAGCGTTCCACTCAAACAATTTCTCAGTAATAATATAACGGGAGAAAATGCATCAAACAACATTGGTAAGCTTATGTTTCTCGGACAGCAAAGTGTGCCCTTTCATCAGAAATGGCATTGATATACCAGGTAAACTCAGTAAACTGGAGCAACCAAAATAAAGCATTGAAGGGAGTAGGAGTAGTAATGAACAACACTCTAACTGCTGATGCAGAAGTGCAGCAAACAAAGATGGAGATGGTGTATGGGAATAGAAGAGGGCTAGGAACAATGCAATCCAGGGAAGTTAGGAATGTGGTATGCTGACATTTCCTTCATTTCTTCCTACACACTTGGCTTTTATAGAGTTCGGTTTTATTGATAACTGGAACCATTTGGGGACTTTAATCTTCATACAAACTGGGCAAATCAAACTGACAAAGGTAATCTGGAGGAAGAGTTCATGGAATGCATTTGAGATAGTTTATTGGTTCAATACCTTATGGAACCAACCAGGTAACAGGCTATTTTAGATCTTGTATTGTATAATGAGAACGGGTTAATTAGTAATATCATAATAAAGGATCCTATATGGAAGAGTCATCATAATGTGATAACATTTTACATTGAGTTTGAGAGTGAAAAACTTCAGTCAGAAACGAGTCATAAACTTAAATAAAGCAATTATAGAGGAATGAGGGGCGAGTTCGCTAAAATAGATTGGGAAACTAGATGAAAAGGTATGATGGTAGATAATCAGGGGCAAACACTGACAGAAATATTTAAAAATTCTTAATGAATATACCATTGAGAAATTGCAAATATATAGATGCACTTTAGAGGGTGCAGAGAAGTTTTACAAGGATAACATCAGAAATGCGAGCGTATACCCATCAGGAAAGGATGAACAGGCTGGGTCTCTTATGAAATGGCTAAGGGGTGATCTAATTGAGGTGTTTAAAATAATGAACGGTTTGATAGAGTAGATAGAGAGAGAATGTTTCCACTTGTGGGGAAGTATAAAACTAGAGGCTATCAATATAAGATAGTCAGCAAGAAATCAAAAAAGGAATTCAAAAGAAATTTATTTACCCATAGAATGGTGAGAATGTGGAACTGACTACCACAGTGAATGGTTGAAGTGAATGGTATAGATCTATTTAAGGGATGGCTCAGTAAGCAGAAGGGGGAGGAGAGAATAAAGGATTATGCCGATACAGTTAGATGAGAAAAGACGGGAGGAGACTTGAGTGGAGCATAAACCTTGGCATCGACTGGTTGGGCCAAATAATCTGTTTCTGTGCTGAATATCCTATGTAATTATATGTAAAAAAAATATAAACTCCACGGGAAAAGTGATCCATCCGTGAGTAAATAAAGAAGCTAAGCATAGTATTAGATTAAAAGAAAAGGCTTATAATGTTGCGAAGAATAGTAGTAAGCCTGAGGATTGGGAGAGCTTTAGAAAATAGCAAAGGATGACAAAAAATGATTAAAAAGGTAGAAAGTCGAATATGAGAGTAAAGTAGCACAAAATAAAAAAATGAATTGTCAGAACTTCTACAAGTATGTAAAAAGGAACGAGTAGCAAAAGTAAGCATTGGTCTCTTAAAGGCTGAGAGACGTGAAATTATATTGGGGAATAAGGAAATGGCAGAGATTCTAAACAAATATTGTGCATCGGTCTTCACAGTAGAAGACACAAGAAGTATAAAAAAATAGTGGGGAGCCAATGAGCAAATAAGAGTCAGGAACTTAAAGTAATTAATATCAATAGAGAAAAGGCACTTGAGAAACTCGCGTGCATAAAAGCCGACAAATCCCCTGGATCTCATGGCCTATATCCTAGGGTTCTAAAAAAGGTGGCTACAGAGATAGTGGATGCATTGGTTGGTGATCTTCCAAAATTCCCTAGATTCTAGAATGGTCCCAACGGATTGAAAGGAAGCAAATTTAACACCACTATTCAAAAAAGGAGGGAAAGAGAAAACAGGGAAGAATAGACCAGTTAGCCTGACATCAGTCATTGGGAAAATGCTGTAATTCATTATTAAGGAAGTGGTAATAGGGCACTTAGAAAATCATAATATGGTTAGGCAGCTTCAACATGGTTTTATGAAATGGAATTCATGTTTAACAAATTTATTAGAGATTTTTGAGGATGTAACTACCAGAGTAGATAAAAGGGAACCAATGCATGTGGTATATTTGGTACACATAACAGGTTGCTACACAAGATGAAGGCTCATGAGGTTAGGGGTAAAAGGTTAACATGGATAAAGGATTGGTTAACAGTCAGAAAGCAGATAGTAAGAATTAACGGGTCATTTTCCAGTTGGCAGGCTGTAACAAGGGAGGTGCCACAAGGATCAGTGCTAGGGCCTCATCTATTTAAACTCTATATTAATAACTTAAATAAAGGGACCGAATGTATAGTATCCAGAATTGCTGATTATACAAAGCTAGGTGGGAAAGTAAAATGTGAGGAGGACACAATCAGCCAGCAAAGGGATATAGATAGGTTAAGTGAGTGGGAATTAAGGCGGCAGATGTAGTAAAATGTGCAGAAGTGAATGGCAGTCTTATGATGGAGCTTTGTTGCGGCCACATCTGGAGTACTGTGCACAGTTTAGGTCTCCTTATATGAGAAAGGACATACATGCCTTAGAGGCGATGCAACGAAGGTTCACTAGATGCATCGCTGGAATGAGAGGACAGATTGAGGAGATTGGGCCTTATATTCTCTGTAAAATAGAATAATGATAGGTGATCTCATTGAAACAGGTAAGATTCTGAGAAAAATTTGAGAGAGTAGATGCTGAGCGGTTGTCTCCACTTGCTGCAGAGTTTAGAATTAGTGGATATGGTCTCAGGATAAGGGGTCGGCCATTTAAGATGAGGAGGAATTTCTTCACTCTGAGTGTTGTGAATCTTTCGAATTATCTGCCCCAAAGGGCTGTGGATGCTCAGTCTTTGAGTACATTCGAGGCTGAGGTCAATAGATTTTGGACTCCAGGAGAATCAAGGGATATGGGTACCGGGTGGGAAAATGGACTTGAGGTCGAAGATCAGCCATGATTGTTCAGAATAGCAGAGCAGGTCGAAGGGCGGCATGGCCTACTCCTCTTCCTAATTCTTATGCTCTTATGTTCTTCGCTGCGTTTATTAACATTAATCCAAACTATCCAAACATTGCTAACAAACGAACATTCAAAACCTACTATAAAATTATGGTGGTCTCCTTTCGCAGTTATACAAATTAAAAACACGTCTACATATTAAACGAACTTGTAAACAATTTTCTCCGAAAAGATTGCTGCGGAAATGAAACATAGAAACATAGAAAATAGTTGCAGGAGTAGGCCATTCAGCCCTTCTAGCCTGCACCGCCATTCAATGAGTTCATGGCTGAACATGCAACTACAGTACCCCATTCATGCTTTCTTGCCATACCCCTTGATCCCCTTAGTAGTAAGGACTACATCTAACTCCTTTTTGAATATATTTAGTGAATTGGCCTCAACAACTTTCTGTGGTAGAGAATTCCACAGGTTCACCACTCTCTGGGTGAAGAAGTTTCTCCTCATCTCGGTCCTAAATGGCTTACTCCTTAGCTTTAGACTGTGACCCCTGGTTCTGGACTTCCCAACATTGTGAACATTTTTCCTGCATCTAACCTGTCTAAACCCATCAGAATTTTAAACGTTTCTATAAGGTCCCCTCTCATTCTTCTGAACTCCAGTGAATTCAAGCCCAGTTGATTCAGTCTTTCTTGATAGGTCAGTCCCGCCATCCCGGGAATCAGTCTGGTGAACCTTCACTGCACTCCCTCAATAACAAAACTGTCCTTCCTCAGGTTAGGAGACCAAAACTGTACACAATACTCCAGGTGTGGCCTCACCAAGGCCCTGTACAACTGTAGCAACACCTCCCTGCCCCTGTACTCAAATCCCCTCGCTATGAAGGCCAACATGCCATTTGCTTTCTTAACCGCATGCTGTACCTGCATGCCAACCTTCAATGACTGATGTACCATGACACCCAGGTCTCGTTGCACCTCCCCTTTTCCTAATCTGTTACCATTCAGATAATAGTCTGTCTCTCTGTTTTTACCACCAAAGTGGACAACCTCACATTTCTCCACATTATACTTCATCTGCCATGCATTTGCCCACTCACCTAACCTATCCAAGTCGCTCTGCAGCCTCATAGCATCCTCCTCGCAGCTCACACTGCCACCTAACTTTGTGTCATCCGCAAATTTGGAGATACTACATTTAATCCCCTCGTCTAAATCATTAATATACAGTGTTAACAGCTGGGGCCCCAGCACAGAACCTTGTGGTACCCCACTAGTCATCGCCTGCCATTCTGAAAAGTACCCATTTACTCCTACTCTTTGCTTCCTGTCTGACAACCAGTTCTCAATCCATGTCAGCACATTACCTCCAATCCCATGTGCTTTGACTTTGCACATTAATCTCTTGTGTGGAACCTTGTCACAAGCCTTCTGAAAGTCCAAATATACCACATCAAATGGTTCTCCCTTGTCCACTCTACTGGAAACATCTTCAAAAAATTCCAGAAGATTTGTCAAGCATGATTTTCCTTTCACAAATCCATGCTGACTTGGACCTATCATGTCACCTCTTTCCAAATGCGCTGCTATGACATCCTTAATAATTGATTCCATCATGTTACCCACTACCGATGTCAGGCTGACCAGTCTATAATTCCCTGTTTTCTCTCTCCCTCTTTTTTTTCAAAAAGTGGGGTTACATTGGCTACCCTCCACTCGATAGGAACTGATCCAGAGACAATGGAATTCTGGAAAATGACTGTCAATGCATCCGCTATTTCCAAGGCCACCACCTTAAGTATTCTGGGATGCAGTCCATCAGGCCCTGGAGATTTATCGGCCCTCAATCCCATCAATTTCCCCAACACAATTTCCCGACTAATAAGGATTTCCCTCAGTTCCTCCTCCTTACTAGACCCTCTGACCCTTCTTATATCCGGAATGTTGTTAGTGTCCTCCTTAGTGAATACCGAACCAAAGTACTTGTTCAATTGGTCCGCCATTTCTTTGTTCCCCGTTACGACTTCCCCTGATTCTGACTGCAGGGGACCTACGTTTGTCTTCACTAACCTTTTTCTCTTTACATATCTATAGAAACTTTTGCAATCCGCCTTAATGTTCCCTGCAAGCTTCCTCTCGTACTCTATTTTCCCTGCCCTAATCAAACCCTTCATCCTCCTCTGCTGAGTTCTAAATTTCTCCCAGTCTCCGGGTTCGCTGCTATTTCTGGCCAATTTGTATGCCACTTCCTTGGCTTTAATACTATCCCTGATTTCCCTTGATAGCCACGGTTGAGACACCTTCGCTTTTTTATTTTTATGCCAGACAGGAATGTACAATTGTTGTACTTCATCCATGCAGTCTCTAAATGTCTGCCATTGCCCATCCACAGTCAACCCCTCAAGTATCATTCACCAATCAATCCTAGCCAATTCACGCCTCATACCTTCAAAGTTACCCTTCTTTAAGTTCTGGACCATGGTCTCTGAATTAACTGTTTCATTCTCCATCCTAATGCAGAATTCCACCATATTATGGTCACTCTTCCCCAAGGGGCCTCGCACAACGAGATTGCTAATTAATCCTCTCTCATTACACAACACCCAGTCTAAGATGGCCTCTCCCCTAGTTGGTTCCTCGACATATTGGTCTAGAAAACCATCCCTTATGCACTCCAGGAAATCCTCTTCCACCGTATTGCTTCCAGTTTGGTTAGCCCAATCTATGTGCATATTAAAGTCACCCATTATAACTGCTGCACCCTTATTGCATGCACCCATAATTTCCTGTTTGATGCCCTCCCCAACATCACTACTACTGTTTGGAGGTCTGTACACAATGAACAGTCAACGCTGTTTCTGTGAAGGGTACAACTACGAAAATACTTCAATATGTCTAGTCATTTCTCCTAAGATAAGTTGAGGTTTATGAGTTTAAGTATTAATTCTAGCTTGTTAAGTTTGAATATTTTTTCTCATCAATAATTTTTTGGTGTTCTCTTCAGGCTTTAACAAGATAATGTAACATTTTGGAGCAAAGATGCAGTTCAACAGCCCAAAGCTCGATGCTAAAATTGCAAATATTTCCACAGTGACCGTATATTTTCCGGGAGTACTCACATAAGCGGGGATAAACATTACCCAAACTGCAAAAAATATGAGTATGCTGAAGGTTATCAGTTTAGCTTCATTGAACTTGTCCGGTAAGGCTCGGGCCAAAAAAGCTAAAATAAAACACATACAAGCTAGGAGCCCAATGTAACCTAACTCGCAGCATAAAGCAACTGCGGAACCCAAATCAAACTCAAGGATAATCTTTGCATTTCGATACTTGGTGTTTTTTGCTGGGAGTGGGGGAGAAGTCACCAACCAGATCACACATCTTATAATTTGGATCAATGTACAGAGAAAGACAATTGATCTTTGTTGTGTGGGCCCAAACCATTTCATCACATTACTGGCCGGCAGGGTTACTTTTAATGCCATGAGGACGACCAGAGTTTTACTAAGAATACAAGAAATGCACAGAACAAAGCTAACTCCGAACACAGTGTGACAAACCATACATGACCATGGTGATGGCTGTCCAATGAATGCAATGGAGCACAGAAAGCACAGTATTAATGAGATTAGTAGATGGAAACTTAGTTCCGAATTGATGGCCCGTACAATGGGAGTGTTTATGAAATGTAAGAAAATAGCTGCAACAGCTCCTGTGATACAAGCTCCAAACAGTGAAATCGCCGTCTTGAAAGGAGAGGAACTCAATTTCTTTCCGAATGCATTGATCTTTTTGGTCATTGGACCAATAGTCTGTAGGGCCCTTGATACATTATTTAGAATCTGTAGAGAAACAAAGGAACTGATCCTTCAAATACTGATTTTTAAATTATTTTTTGAAAATGACCCAAACTGCTATCTTGGTAAATTAAGTACATGAGTTGGTATTATATCTTGCCCAATTTACTGCTGAAATATTAGCAGAGGTGCTCATTCTTGCCCACCTGTTTGGTTACTGATCTCCCCATCAGCACAGGGTAAACAATCAAAGCATCAAACAGGCTGGCCGTTACGAACCGCTCTTCTTGTACCTGCAAGACAACTGTCGCTACACGTTGAGAATGGCACGTGGAGACAGGAATCTCGTTAAACTTCAATGCGTTGTGGAATTGTAGCTCGTTGATCTCACTGATAATTGAGGCTTTGCTCTACAGAGTACTTTCATCACTTCCTTCACCCTGTGTAACTATTAGAGTTCACTGTAAATAGATTTTCTGAAGGGAACTGAGACACAAACTATTTGAACTCTGATATTATAAACATCAACAACATACTGCTAACTACGAACTCATATTTAAAAATGTTTCCTTTGTAGCGATCGTTGGAAAATTAGCAGAAATGAGTTGCGATAAACACACGCTATACTTAATAGGAGAACAGGACTTGTGTGAAAACGTAGCAATGAATCAGACAACAGTGGCACAGAGTAGGCGCGAACGTCGTTCATTGTAAGTTATTCCAGAAAATCAACAGAGAGAATAAAATGACGTGTAAAGTAGAAAAGTGTTATTGAATTTTCACCTTACATTTTGCAAACCAACTGATTAATCGATTTTGTCGGCTCAGTTCTCAATGCTCATTGGCGCAACTATGAGTTTTTACTTACCGCTGGAACTCTTGGTATGGTAAGGATATCCATTTTTAGCAATTTGACATTTTTTCAAAGCTCTACAGGAAATGGGTCATAATGGGGAGGGGTCTTAGATTCAAAGTCAGGCTGACTGGCTAAAAATGTGTCGGTCGGGGCCTCTGCTCCGGTCAGTCACATGTGCTGCCACGCTCTCTCCACTCCAAGAGGAGAGATTCCATCATGTTTTTGCTTTGGCCATTGAGCCACCAGGAAGCGTTTCAGCTGGGCCAGCGGCCTGGCATCCAAGAGGGGGCGCCACGCTGCCCATTGGCGGCCCGGCCGAACCCGAGGGCAGTATTGTCCATTGTGGCCATGGCAGTGGGCCCTCCCCTGTAAGGGCGGCCGTGTTGCCGGGCCGCACTCAGTGCAGACATGGTCAAACGGCAAAAAAAAACCTGCCGGGGGCACCGCGTGGCGGGGGATCGAGGGAGTCAGGTGAAAAATGATGGGCAAGTATTTTTATTGTTTTAATTGGTGTTGCAACCACTCGGACAAAATGGGGTCCAGTCCAAAAAATTCCCGGCCTGTTGACCCCAAAGCAGCGGCCATTCTATATTTAGGAATGGCCACCACAAACGTGCATTAACGGGTCTCTTTGAGACCCTGCATTTCGGCCCCATCAAATTAATATTCGTTACTAGAACAGAGGAAAGCGAAGGATAAGGAAAGGCCTTTGAAGCTCAATCACTCGCGCATTAACTCTCCCGTCGTGGAATCGAATTTATTTTTGAATGATTCCTATCATTATTCCTCCCCTATTTCGCGTTGTCAATTAAACTGAATATTCCTCATTCGTTGGCTAAATAAATCTTTCTGTTTCACGTTTACATTTCAATAAATTCCATTAATCTCCTCTGAACCTATTTTCCTGATGCACTTTGAAATAAAGATTGGGGTTTACATTATCCATACTATTTGTATTTGTTACACCTTCACTCATTCCTCCTTCTTTCGAAGAACATAACAAATAGTTATAAGTTGGATAGCTGTTTGTAATTATTACACTAGTAAACAAAATTTCGCTTTGAACTTTGATTTAACATAGCTTTCTACAAAGGGTTTTTGCATTTTTTCTGAAGATGTGGATGAACTGACAAGCCAGCCTTGTTTGTCCATACTCAAATACCTTGAGAACATTCAAAGATAACCGACAGCGTGGGACTGGCTCATTTGTAGATCATTTGTAGGTCTCACCAGTGTAGGTAAGGAGAATCCAATCGCTGAAAGGCATAAACATTCCAGTTTGGATTTTTACAATAGTTCAGCAACATTTATTCCAGTACCAGGCCACTGATTGAATTCAGCACCTTAACTTGCCTTAATGAATGACTTGAACTCGCCACCACTGGGTTACTAGCCCGATGTCATAACAACTGCACTACGGTACCATATTTTTGATGTGAAATGAAATGTTAGGTTGACACATACGATAATAAAGTTTAGATGAATGCCCATCAAAGATAGTGAACCTGATTGTAACCAAAGCATTGAATGGTCAAATCTGCATTGAACAGACCATGGGCTAGAACACCCACTTTTTTTGTATGCTTAAGACCCACTTAACGCCCATTTTACCGCTGCAATGACATCTAACGCCCAAAGAAACATAGAAACATAGACAATAGGTGCAGGAGTAGACCATTCGGCCATTCGAGCCTGCACCAGCATTCAATACGATCATGGCTGATCATTCCCTCAGTACCCCTTTCCTGCTTTCCCTCCATAATCCTTGATCCCCTTAGCCGTAAGAGCCATATCTAACTCCCCCTTGAATATATCCAATGAACTGACATCAACAACGCTCTGTGGCAGGGAATTCCACAGATTAACAACACTTTGAGTGAAGAAGTTTCTCCTCATCTCAGTCCTAAATGACCTACCCCTTATCCTAAGACTGTGTCCCCTGGTTCTGGACTTCCCCAACAACGGGAACATTCGTCCCACATCTAACTTTTCCAGTCCCGTCAGAATCTTAAATGTTGCTATGAGATCCCCTCTCATCCTTCTAAACTCCATTGTATAAAGGCCCAGTTGATCCAGTCTCTCCTCATATGTCAGTCCAGCCATCCCGGGAATCAGTCTGTGAATCTTCGCTGCACTCCCTCAATAGCAAGAACGTCCTTGCTCAGATTAGGAGACCAAAACTGAACACAATATTCCAGGTGAGGCCTCACTAAGGCCCTGTACAACTGCAATAAGACTTCCCTGCTCCTATATTCAAATCCCCTAGCTATGAAGGCCAACATACCATTTGCCTTCTTCACCGCCTGCTGTACCTGCATGCCAACTTTCAATGATTGATAAACCATGACACCCAGGTCTCGTGCACCTCCCCTTTTCCTAATCTGCCGCCATTAAGATAATAATCTGCCTTCATGTTTTTGCCCACAAAGTGGATAACGTCACATTTATCCACATTATACTGCATCTGCCATGCATTTGCCCACACACCTAACCTGCCCAAGTCACCCTGCAGCCTCTTAGCGTCCTCCTCATAGCTCACGCCGCCAACCAGTTTAGTGTCATCTGCAAACTTGGAGATATTACACTCAATTCCTTCATCTAAATCATTAATGTATATTGTAAAGAGCTGGGGTCCCAGCACTGAGCCCTGCGACACTCCACTAGTCACTGTCTGCCATTCTGAAAAGGAGCCATTTATCCTGACCCTCTGCTTCCTGCCTGCCAACCAGTTCTCTATGCACATCAGTACATTGCCCCCAATACTATGTGTTTTGATTTTGCACAACAATCTCTGTGTCGGATCTTGTCAAAAGCCGTTTGAAAGTCAAAATACACCACATCCACTGGCTCTCCATTGTCCACTCTACTAGTTATATCCTCAAAAAATTCCAGAAGATTTGTCAAGCAAGATTTGCCTTTCATAAATCCATGCTGACTTGGACCGATCCTGTCACTGCTTTCCAGATGCGCTGCTATTTCATCCTTAATAATTGATTCGAACATTTTCCCACTACTGATGTCAGGCTAACTGGTCTATAATTACCCGTTTTCTCTCTCCCTCCATTTTTAAAAAGTGGTGTTACATTAGCTAACCTCCAGTCCATAGGAACTGATCCAGAGTCGATAGACTGTTGGAAAATGATCACTAATGCACCACTATTTCTAGGGCCACTTCCTTAAGTATTCTGGGATGCAGACTATCAGGCCCTGAGGATTCATTGGCCTTCAATCGCATCAATTTCCCTAGCACAATTTCCTGCCTAATAAGGATATCCTTCAGTTCCTCCTTCTCACTCGACCCTCGGTCCCCTAGTATCTCTGGAAGGTTATTTGTGTCTTCCTTCGTGAAGACAGAAACAAAGTATTTGTTCAATTCTTCTGCCATTTCTTTGTTCCCCAATATAAAATCACCTGAATCCGACTGCAAGGGACCTACGTTCGTCTTCACTAATCTTTTTCTCTTCACATATCTATAAAATCTTTTGCAGTCAGTTTTTATGTTCCCAGCAAGCTTTCTTTCGTACTCTATTTTCCCCCTCCTAACTAAACCCTTTTTCCTCCTATGCTAAATTGTAAATTTCTCCCAGTTATCAGGTTTGCTGCTTTTTCTGGCCAATTTATATGCCTCTTCCTTGGATTTAACACTAGCCTTAATTTCCCTTGTTAGCCACGGTTGGCCACCTTCCCCATTTTATTTTTACTCCAGACTGGAATGTACAATTGCTGAAGTTCATCCATGTGATCTTTAAATGTTTGCCATTGCCTATCCACCATCAACCCTTTAATTATCATTTGCCAGTCAATTCTGGCCAATTCACACCTCATACCATCAAAGTTACCTTCCCTTAAGTTCAGGACCCTAGTTTCTGAATGAACTGTGTCACTCTCCATCTTAATAAAGAATTATACCATATTATCGTCACTCTTCCCCAAGGGGCCTCGCACAACAAGATTGATAATTAGTCCTATGTCATTACACATCACCCAGTCTAGGATGGCCAGCTCTCTAGTTGGTTCCTCGACATATTGGTCTGGATCACCATCCCTAATACACTCCAGGAAATCCTCCTCCACCGCATTGCTACCCGTTTGGTAAGCCCAATCAATATGTATATTAAAGTCACCCATGATAACTTCCGTACCTTTATTGCATGCATCCCTCATTTCCTGTTTGATGCTGTCCCCAACCTCACTACTACTGTTTGCTGGTCTGTACACAACTCCCACTAGCGTTTTCTGCCCTTTGGTATTCCGCAGCTCCACCCATACCGATTCCACATCATCCAAGCTAATGTCCTGCCTGACTATTGCATTAATTTCCTCTTTAACCAGCAATGCAAACCCGCCTCCTTTTCCTTTCTGTCTGTCCTTCCTAAATGTTGAATACCCCTGGATGTTGAGTTCCCAGCCTTGGTCACACTGGAGCCATGTCTCCGTGATGCCAATTACATCATAACTGTTAGCTGCTATCTGCGCAGTTAATTCATCCACCATTTTCTGAATACTCCTCATTTTGAGGCACAGAGCCTTCAGGCTTGTTTTTCTAACATACTTTGCCCCTTCAGAATTTTGCTGTAATGTGGCCCTTTTTGCTTTTTGCCATAGGTGTCTCTGCCCTCCACTTTAACTTTTCTTCTTTCTATCTTTAGCTTCTGCCCCCATTCTACTTCCCTCTGTCTCATAGGTTCCCATCCCCCTGCCATATTAGTCTAACTATTCCCCAACAGCACTAGCAAACACTCCCCCTCGGACATTGGTTCTGGTCCTGCCCAGGTGCAGACTGTCCAGTTTGTATTGGTCCCCCTTCCTCAGAACCGGTTCTAATGTCCCAGGAATGTGAATCCCTCCCTTCTGCACCACTCCTCAAGCCACGTATTCACCTGAGCTATCCTGCAACTCCTACTCTGACTAGCACGTGGCACTGGTAGCAATCCTGAGATTACTACTTTTGAGGTCCTACATATTAATTTAGCTCCTAGCTCCCTAAATCCGCCTCGTAGGACTTCATCCCGTTTCTTACCTAAATCGTTGCTACCTATATGCACCACGGCAACTGGCTGTTCACCCTCCCTTTTCAAAATGTCCTGCACCCGCTCCGAGACATCCTTGGATGTCCACATATCGCATATATATCGCCCATTTTGACACAAAATTGGAACTGACGGGAATTTTTAGGAAACTTGTCACCGTGCATTATTTTCCCATGTGCATAACGCCGGGGAAAAATATTACCGCCCGGCCACTTTTTTGGGGCATCATCATCGGAATGGGCGACATCAACACCCATAATATCGCCCAGTCTTATTTTCCACTCAAGATTTAATAATACCGCCCACTTTTTTTGTTGTAACAAGCATATTTGGTAAAACTAATGCCCAGGAGATCACCCACCATCACTTTCACCACCTCACGCACACATCGCCACAATATCGCTCACCCAACAAACCGCCCAGAAAAAGTGCAATTGTTCTAAACGAATGCCAGTGGTGTGGCTGCCAATTTTAAAATCACAGGTCGTTTCATTCAAAAGGCTGCTTCAACTTCGGGGGAGTTTGCATTGACTCTGGAGTTCTTCTCAGGTGAAGTGAACATCTCAACAGACATATTTTCAGACTCTAGACTATTGGGGGTTTACTCTAGGTATATTTTAATGAGGAAATCATTGCTTCTGATCAATCGCTATTATACTTTCAATGCAATGGGGCCAGCAAACAATAACTGTGCTTAAGCAGCGCTTCAGGTATATTGACCACTCAGGAGGGGAGCCAGAATACAACCCTGAGCAAGTAGGTAAACTCGTGATCTTGTGCTCCATGCTGCACAATCTGGCTATCAGGAGGGGCCAAGAATTGCCAGAAGGCACTGATGCTCCACCCCAGGAGAGAGAGGAAGAGAACAACGAGGGGCTGGATGTTGAGCTAGGGCCAGACAATAAGGCTGGCTATGAAACCATGCCCATGATCCTCTCCAGACCACAGGAAAGGGCCCGTGGTGGCTACATAGCTGCAAGACTCTTATATGAGGAGCTTATATCTGAATGATTTGCCTGAAAGAGCGTTGATTGAGTGACAACGCTGATACACTGCTGTGTGTGTGCAGCTCAGACTTCAACGGGGCCCATCACCTTGGTGCCAGTTAAAGTTTACGTTGATTGAAGTTAAGTTGTATTTAACCCTTTCATGTTAAGGAATCATCAGTGTGTAATGGTCCAGCTATCTGAGACAATGTGCAACAAGGTTATGTTCCATAAAAAAATAAAAAAATGTTGTACCAACATTGGTCTGAAATCATAAGTATCACAAGCAATAATACCCAACCCCCGCCCACACCCCACTTTTTCCAACATTGACATCAATCAAATGTTCAACATGACCAGCAACACAGAATAAAAGACAAAGCAGGATGGTGATCCCCATTACAACAAATTACATACACCCAGATGGAGACATAACACAGCCATCACCTGCGGGCATGCACCTCACTTTCATTCCCCCTTCTCCTTCTTCTCCGCACCTCTACCCCTTCCCCTCCTTGCTCCATGATGCCTGGCCGAGGATCTCCTCAGGCGGTGCCACATTGAGGGGGATGAAGGCAGATGTGGTGGTTGCATGGGTATGGGAGCAGGGGGTGCCGAGGCGGCAACATTCTCTGATACAGAAGCAGGATCTTGGTCCTTGCTCTAATGTCATTCACAGTGGTGGTGCGGAACCTAGGGGTGGAGTGCTGCGCTTGGGGACCACGGGGAGGCAGTGTTTCTGGCTATCGCATTCAGGGCCTCCGCCATCAGTGGAATGTGCTCAGTCATGGTGGCCAGCTGTTGAGATATGCCCCCAATGCTTCGATGAACTGGTCACCAATGTCTACAGTCCTCCTGGACAACTGTACCTTCTGTCCGCTCTCATGTGGCGCTCATGGAACAGACCTGCCACATCCATGAGACCTCCGCGGGGTCGGCGCCAACCTGGGGACAAATGGGGTGCCCTGTGGTGAGGTGCTTGGGGCCGGTACCTCCAGAGTTGAGGCGGGAATGACCGGAGGACCACTAGATGGCCTTGGGGTGGAATGGCTTCTGGAGCATGGTGATGCAGGTTCCTCGAAGTCTGCGCTCTCATCCATGGAGAACAGACTCAGTGGATAGACGGGCGAGAATCGGAGCTCCTCAGCAGCAGATGTAGCATCGTCCGGAGAGTCGGGCCCCGCGCCACCACCTTCTGGCCCCTGTGGGCTTGTCTTAGTCTGCGCTGCTAGCTGAGCTGCAAAACACAAATTAGGTTATTACAGGAAAAGTGGGTGCCAGGGTCACAAGGTGAGTCCAGCGGTACAGACAACATATGCACGACAAAAGCACCACCACTCTCAAAATCATCACAGACATCACATTTCATGACCATCAACATATTGCATTGCAATAATTTTCATTAAGCCATCATTATTTTTATGACAAGTTTAGAAATCAGCTATCATATATGATTGTTCACATATGAGTTGGTGTGGCATCTATTGAATTTACATCACGCAATGGTGTAAGCTTTACTCACATGGCACCACTTCAGGATCTGCAGAAGCATCTGTGGCTGCCTGGGTGTGCTTCCCCACGAGTACGAGCACCAGCTCCTCCATCTCAGTGATGTCGCTGGGGAATGGTGGTCCCCCAAACCGTTCACCTCTGCACAGACCTCATTGTCGATAGCTTCTTCTGTAAAAGATGACAGGACAGCATGGCGTGAGATCATTGTGTGATATCATTGCTAGGTACTGTCACAGAAACTGATACAACACAGAACCGACAGATGTAATCATGATTATTATGAAAATTATCATTCTTTACCTAAAGACGTGCACCGTGACCGCAGGCTTTGAGTAAACAATCCCGCAAAAAGTGAAACACCTCACATCTGCTGATAGTCATTCATTACTTTTATAAATCAAATTATATAAATACATAAGTAGATGTAAATCAATGTAATACTTACTCTTGTGGATCCCACAAAGTCATTCCATCGTTTGCAGCATTCATTGCCCTCAGGAACCTCATTGGTCACCGACGAGACCATCTCTGCTATCTCGGTCCATATCCTCTGGTAGGCCTTTGGGGTAGGCTTCCCACGTCCCCCTGTGTCAAGTCACCCAAGTGTAACTCGACCTCCTGCAGGAGGGAGATATTTGCATCATCCAAGAATCTCCTGGCTCTTTTGCACCCTCCAATGCGCTCCTCTCCCACCTCACTGCTCTCTCCAACGTCAATCTCCAGAGCGTGCTGTTATGCCTCCTCCTCTCTCTCCATTAGTGGCCAAATTCGGGCAAATATGTGGCTGGTAACAGCTAATTTTTCTTTCCCTATTTGCTGTGAAGCTCTAAATTCTCCCTTCTTCCTCCCAAAGCTGCCACACCACATCCAAATACGCCTTCAGTCCGTCTGAGCTCCCTCTCTCTCTCTGTCTCCTCTTCTGCGCCTGTTATGATGACCCTTGACATCCTGAATTGCGGGAATCGAGCATCGCAATGCTGTTGCTAAGGACGGCAACACTTTACGGCAGAAGGTCAAAAAGAGTTCATGCTACCGTCCATGTTATATCGCTCGCGGTAACGCCCATTTTCAAAAATGGACACTAGGTGCTTTGAGAATGGTGAGAAGCCGGCAATCTGAAAACCCTTTTTTTTACCCACGCCGAAAATAACGGCCGCTTTTGGGCGACAAGTGCAAAAGTGTAAAATCTAGCCCCATAACAAAAAGACAGCAGGTTTAAAAACAGAATTGGAATATAGGAATTGCTAGACGAAAAAAGACCAAGGTTCATCTAGTTCACCTTCCACCATCCTGATAGTCCCATCATACAGCAAGAATGGAGTTGCTGACAACTCATAGCAAACGATCTCTATCAATTAATCAAAAGCAGAGTCGGGCGTGGCGTAAGGAAATCCTGACTGGTGGAGAGATTTGGAGAAGCTTCGGTCCAAAGTTCCCTGTTCCTCCACAATACTACACTTATCAAATGTCATGCCGCAAATCACTCATATAGTGTATCCCAAAATGTTACTACCTAAAATAAAGCCATCTAATGTGCAATTGAATGAATAGTATACGCTTCCAACATATTCCAGGGGAACCTGCTCCATAGTTTCACCAGATGCCCATGGATGACTTGCTTCCCCAGATTAGTTTTTTTTTCTACAATTGGTAAGGTTCTAATTATCACATATTCAAAACCACTCCTCGGAAGGAGTGACTGAACAAAAGATTTGCTACGGTTGCTGCACGCAGCAATCGTGTAAAATCTTGCTTCTCATCAATCTTTCTCTTTTTATAACAGTAATAGTTCAAATTGACGCATTTACGGTGTCACTTCAGACAGACTCCAACGTCATCCTTTCTCTTTTACGTAGATATAAAATGGCCGTAGTTTCTTTTCCAGAGCTGTTCTATGCCAAACGATTCGACTTTCAACCAACGCGAATTCCTTTCCTGTAGGCAGCGCTACATCGTAATAGCCAACTTTAAAAAATTGAACCCACCCATCAGCACGCTTCTGCCAATTTACTAGGTCATAGAAAGCGATGGGATCTCCATTCTTATCAAAGCTTACTTCCTCTCCAAACTGGTTGGTGAAACGTACCTCCTTCAGGTAGTGTAAAAGCTATGGAAAAAGCAAAAAAGATACATCTTCTGCAGCTTCAATTATATTTCACATTGTTTGCAAAAGAAAAATATAGCATTAAATGAATTACCAATACAAAGATGTTGGAACCGCAGCCCTGAACTGCTATGTTTCCCGATAAATAATAAATAATTTTGCTTTTTAGGATATAGTGCAACTTGCGACAATTCCTCACCTGCCAGGGTACAATGTTTGACTTTTGGCCACATGTACTGTTGATAAATGAGCCATTTCCATTTTCACACAATTGTAAATTATGAAGGGCGTGAGCTGCCGCATATACCGCTTTATACACATTGTAGGAAACTCTTAACTGTGACACATCGGTGCATGTAGTCTCAATCGTCTCCAAGCTCTCTGAACCAGTGCACGGTTTGTATGGAGTCGGTGATGAGTTTTTCCCAGAGTCTGATTTGAGGTTTTGACGCTACAGCCGAAAACCTCCTGCCAGAGTTTTTCGACAAACGGATTGTGTGGCGCTGTGGAAAGGTGAAGTTTTACCAGAAACTCTCTCAGTCCGGGAATTTCCGCTCTCCTGATTCCAAAACCGATTGTTTCAGACAGTATTTCCCGAGTTTCCTCAGTCCACAGTTGGAATGCTGTGACCCAAGCTTCACTCGCTAGCAGCTGGATATCAGTAATATTCTGCCGTCTGATCTCCTTCACCAAAGACATCGTGTCACTCTCCACAGAATATTATGATCACCTTAGCAGAGGACTTTTGAATGGTCTGTGCAACCTGTCGCATTCTTTCCCTCGTACGATCAGGTGAAAGGAATTCGATGTAGGCGATGCAAATTTAAATTTTGCAACCTCTTCAATTAACGATCTCATCCCAAATCGGCCATAATCGTTATCTTCAGCCACAGCGCCGATCCAAGTCCATTTAAAATACTGTATGACCCTGACTAAAGCTTTCATCTGAACATTGTCACTGGTAATTGTTCTGAAAAAATTTGGGAACTCACGCTTGTCACTGAGGCATGCACATAAAGCAAAGTAGCTGACCTGTGGGGAAGAAATTGCAAAAGATATTTGAATCTTGGAAACAAAGAATCGTACAACACAGAAGGCCCATCGTTCCTGAGCTGTCCATTTCGTTTCACAGCCCTGCTCTTTCTCATAGCCCGGTAACTGTTTTCCTTTTCAAGTATTCAGCCAATTAAATTTTGAAAGTTACTGTCCAATCTGCTTCCACCACCCTTTCAGGAAGCACATTTCTGGTCATAGCTACTCGAGATCAACATTTCTCCTCATCTCCCCTCTGGTTCTTTTGCCAAATACCTTAAATCTGTGATCTCTGGTTACCGACCTTCCTGCCACTGTAAACAGTTAATAGTAATTTTAGACATGGACATGTACTTCGTCCATACAGATCTTACCATACCAGGGCCACGACTCTCGACACTGCGATAGATTGCGATGATCCTTGATCTCCCACAAGCAGGGGCACTGATGGAACTCCTGCACACGTGTAATTGGAACCTCTTCCCTCTTTCCCCTTCAGTAATTTGAAGGCTCCTTTCAGCCCTTCAGAGGGCGAGTCACAACTGTCTAAAATCTTATAACCCAGAGTTATGTTAGGAAGCAGCTCTGGGTTCCTGTTTATTTCTTCTATTGCAAACGCCATGGTTACGGTCTAATGCAGACCACGTTGGCTGAACCTGTCACACACACGGGGAAATTTGACTTCCAGACAGTATCATTCCTTCCAGATGATTAATCATTGCAAAATTAAGAATAATTTAAGGATTTTTTTCTTCATTAGAACAATGCATATTACAGGGCAATATAAAAGAAACGTTTAAAATTGGAGGGGAATGGAACATGGTACATAGAAGCAGTACGTTTCCAGTATCTGAGGGCTGTAGAATGAAAAGCATAGGTACAAGATTGCTTTGTCTTGCTATAATTGTACAGGGCCTTGGTGAGACCACACCTGTGGGCCGAAATTGGCCGACATAACACAGTCGACCACCTGCGTACTGCCGAGAAATGGGCGGAACTTACGCATCGACTAATTTTGGACTCCCTATCTAAGGAAGGATATATATGCCTTCGATGCAGTACAACAGAGGTTTGCTAGATTGAGTCGTGGGCTGAGAGGGCTGTTTTATTATGAGAGATTGTGTAGAATGGGGCTATACTCCCTGGAATTTAGAAGAATGAGAGGTGATCTCATTGAAACATAAAAGATTTCAAAGTGGATTGACACGGTAGATGCTGAGAGGTTGTTTCCTTTGGCTGGAATGTCCAGAGCTAGGGGTCACGGTTTCAGAATAAGGAGAATGTCATTTAAGACCGAGATAAGGAGGAATTTCTTCACTCAGAGGGTTGTGAATCTTTGGAATTCTCTAACCCACAAGGCTGTGTATGCTGAATCTCTGAATATATTCAAGACTGAGATAGACAGATTTTTGGAGTCTAGGGGAATCAAGGGATATGGAGATAGGGTGGGAAAGTGGAGTTGAGGTAAATGATCCGCCATGATCTTATTGAATGTTGGAGGAGGGTTGATGGTCCGTAGATGCTATTCCTGCTCATAAGCTCATATGTCTTATGTTCTTATGTTCTTAAGATTAACAATAAGAGGTTTATCACAGAGGAGAAAGAAACTTCATCACACAGAGAGCTGTGAGGCTTAAATTCGCTTCCAGAGTTAGATGGATGAAAGAAAATGGGTCCAAAGAGATACGGGAACAGGGCGGGAACTATGATCATAACTATTTGCTGGAGTGGAGGCTACACATTGACACAAACTGGTTTACTGAGAGTTATACACTTGTTACAACTCGTAGTCTAGCTCCCAAGAGCGAGTTGTATTTATACAAGTAGAACCCTGCTCTCAGCATCTATTGTTTGGGAATCAAGGTGTCACGCCGCGTTTGCTTTGTTTATCCTGTCACTCATTTACACAATTGCATTGGACATCAGCAGCAATGTACAGTCTATAATCGTTCGTTTAGTAGAAGTCTAAAATGTCACAATTTCGGGAACAAATTAAATACAATTGCTGCAAAAAGTGGTTTGTGTTGATGGAATCAGGTGGGCGCAAAGTACTGGATTGTTAATCGTGATCTATTTCGTGGTGCTGTACCTATGTGTGTTTGCTGCCAATAAGAAGTTGTCTGGACAAATGAGGAGCTTTTCTGGTTCTATAAAGTCAAGATTTGTGTTTTATTTTTACACTCTTTTCAGATAGCCTTACATTGTTTTCTGCTGTGCTTATATATCCAGGTGGTCCGTTGTAGGCCATTGGATCTCATCCATCCTTATGGGCTTCTCTTTATAACATCCAGTTGACTGATGAATAGCTTCACTGAATTGACCCCAGCCACCCATTTGGGTAATCCAGCTGTAGTTCACCCCCTTGAATAACGAGATGCTTCCTGGCATCTTCTCCACCATTAGTATTTATAACCATGAAACTGTGCCCTTGCTGCTAACGTGACAACTGGAGATTTGCGATTTTATACCTCTTCTACTGATCTCCACACTGGTTTTCTGTCATAGCACATAGAATCATAGAAACATACTCAAACGGAAACTATATGGTCCATCATGCCTGTACGGGCACTTTCAAAAACTTATCCAAATAGTTCCACTCCACCATAGCCCTGCAGCTGTTTAGGACCCTTGTCAGACCACACCTGGAGTACTGTGAGCAGTTCTGGACACCACACCTTAGGAAGTATATATTGGCCTTGGAGGGTGTACAGCGTAGGTTTACCAGAATGATACCTGGACATCTAGGGTTAAATTACGAGAAGTGGTTACACAAATTATGGTTGTATTCCCTAGAATTTAGAATGATAAGCGGTGATCTGATCTAAGTTTTCAAGATATTAAGGGAAACAATAGGGTAGATAGAGAGAAACTATTTCCTCTGTTTTGGGATTCTCGGACTAGGGGACATAGTCTAAAAATTAGAGCCAGACGGTTCAAGAGTGAAACTAGGAAACAATTCTGCACAAAAAGATTGGTAGCAGTTTGGAACTCTCTTCATCAAACAGCAATTAATGTTATATCAGTTGTTAATTTTAAATCTGAGATTGATTGTTCTTTGTTAACTAATGCTACTAAGGGGTTTGGGCCAAAGGCGGGTATATGGAGTTAGATCGCAGATCAGCCAGGATCGCAGTGAATGGCGGACCAGGCTCGAGGGGCTGAATGGCCTAATCCTGTATATCTAATCTGCTTCCCACACCCTTTCAGACAGTGCCTTTAGGAACATAAAAATATGTTTGGGGGAAACAATTCTCATCATCTCTGTGTTAAAGCTGTGAACTCTGCTTTTCGACTCAGCCGTCAGTGGAAAAAGTTTAAGTCATGCATCGAGTTGTATTTATGCGTTTATCGCGAAACAACTGGCACATCTTACTACAACAAAGCCGAAGGCGGCCACCGCACTCTACACTGCGATACATTGCGATCATCCTCCAACTCACACATATTATGGACATTTATTTACTTATTAGCTTTATAAAAAACTTCACAGTATTGAGCATCTCTATCATATTTCCCTTTAACATTTTATTCCCTAAGAACTAGCCCGGTTTTTCCAGTCTCTTCGCATTTCCCCAGATAGAACGACGGAATAACTAAACCAGTTTAAAAAGGGACACTTAGAAGGGAAACAAAGATGGACAAACAACGAAAGCACGACAAAAAAACGCGAAAAAGGAAAAAAAAAATGAAATGATGTTCAGAAAAAATCCAATCCAGACCGGAGTATTTTCAAATTTACAAATTAATGATGACTGTCACTCACTTCACAAAGCGCACCGGTTGAGGGTTAGATTGGAATGAGTTAGAGTCCGGCGCTGCTCGTAAATGTATTGGGAATAAATTGCCCAGAATAACATCTCCATCCTGAAACATTCCGGGTCGAACTTTTTTCCGAAGCTTGCATGTCGGTTCGGCTACGGAGCCCAGAATCTCGACTGGAATCAGAAAGAGTTGGCTCCAAAAGGAATGAAGTGGCATCAGGAACAGTGAAAGATTTTATCATGAGTCACTGGGAAGAAAGGTTTTAATCTGCCCTTCAGCACTCTGGTGCAAGCGGCCCGCTATACGGTGATATTTAACTTTCAAAACCCAGTCCCAAGAGGCTTTTGAAAGTCAAACTCAAACCTCGCTACTGCGCATTACTGTTGCCTGATCAGAAAGGCTGACGTCATGTTTTCCGACGTTCGAGATTGTTGTGAAACTGACGGATTCGTTAGATTAAATACGGATCCCACAGAACCGTTCCCATATTCGGAAATCTGTCAAAGCTTCAGTACGGAGAAGGGCCGAATTTTTAGTGCCAGGACACTTATTGAGAAGCTATTCCGCGGCTCGGGGAACCAGTCCAGTATTTGATGCTGAAGATCATTTCACAGGCAGTGAGAGAACCACTGAGCGATTCGGTGAAGGTCCCTTTAAAGGTTACGACGTCATTTTTTCATGCCACTTAAAGCTAAATGATTCGCTACGAGGTAACATAGAAACATAGAAACATAGAAAATAGGTGCAGGAGTAGGCCATTCAGCCCTTCGAGCCTGCACCGCCATTCAATAAGATCATGGCTGATCATTCCTTCAGTACCCCTTTCCTGCTGTCTCTCCATTCCCCTTGATCCCCTTAACCGTAAGGGCCATATCTAACACCCTCTTGAATATATCCAATGAACTGGCATCAACAACTCTCTGCGGCAGGGAATTCCACAGGTCACCAACTCTCTGAGTGAAGAAGTTTCTCCTCATCTTAGTCCTAAATGGCCTACCCCTTATCCTAAGACTATGTCCCTGGTTCTGGACTTCCCCAACAACGAGAATATTCTTCCCGCATCTAACCTGTCCAGTCCCGTCAGAATCCTGTATGTTTCCATGAAATCCCCTCTCATCCTTCTAAACGCCAGTGAATAAAGGCCCAGTTGATCCAGTCTCTCCTCATATGACAGACCAGCCATCCCTGGAATCAGTCTGGTGAACCTTCGCTGCACTCCCTCAATAGCAAGAACGTCCTTCCTCAGACTAGAAGACCAAAACTGAACACAATATTCCACGTGAGGCCTCACCAAGGCCCTGTACAACTGCAGTAAGACCTCCCTACTCCTATATTCAAATCCCCTAGCTATGAAAGCCAACATACCATTTGCCTTCTTTACCACCTGCTGTAGCAGCATGCCCACTTTCAGTGACTGATGAACCATGAAACATAGAAAATAATGGATCAGTGACGGCCCTTTCAAAAAGAGCTCGTCCAGATTACTTACCTTGTGTTAGAACTGATCCGTGTCAGATTCTGCCTGTGAAGGAACAGTTTTGTTATCTTTAAGTCGCACTGAGGGGCAGCTTGCACTGGTCGGTTGATATTTCTAGCAGATAGTAAATTAATAAAATCCCTTTGCCGTTTAGAGGCCAGATCAAGTCATTGTAAAAACCTTGGGGATATCTGCACATACAGCGAGCACAGCGAAGCATTCTTCAATACTGAAATTATAACTGGCCCTGTAAAGCACGAACACTGCGGATTAAAGCACTTTCAGGAAGTGAAACATTTGATCAATGGCTCCCAAGTGAAACGCTTACATCAAGGCAGCATTTCACCGAGTGTGTAATGAAAGAGCCCTAGCTAAATTTAAGTCAATGGGGATCAGAGGGGAACTTTCCACTGGTTGGACTCGTACCCAGCACAAAAGAAGATGTTTGTAGTTTTTCGAGATCAATAATCACAACCCCAGGACATCGCTGCAGGTGTTCCTCAGGGCAGTGCCCTAGACCCAAACATCCTCAGCTGCTTTATCAATGACCTTCCCACCATTATGAGGTCAGATGTGAGAATGTTCGCTCATGATTGCACAGTATTCAGTTCCATCGCAACTCCTCAGACAAGGATAAGGAGGAAGTCCATGTCCGAATGGACCAAGACCTGGGTGACTTTCAGGATTGGGCTGATAAGTGGCAAGTAACATTCTGGTCACAAAAGTGTACGGCAATGACGATCTCCAACAAACGAGAGACTAATCGCTGCCACTTGACATTTAACGGTATTGCCATTGCTGAACCCCTCACCATCACCATCCTGAAAATAACTGGACCACCCAAATAAATAGTATGACTACAAGAGCAGATCAGAGGCTGTATTCCGCGGTGAGTGTCTCACCTTCTGACTCCCCAAGGTTTTTCCACAATCTACAAGGTACAAGTCAGGAGTTTGATGGAATACTCTCCACTTGCTTTCATGAGTGCAGCTCTAACAACACTCAAGAATCTTGACACTATGCAGGGCAAAGCTGCCTGCTTGATTGGCACCCCATCTACCACCTTTAACATTTACTCCCTCCACCACCGGCACAAGGTAGCTGCAGTGTGTATTATCTGCAAGATGCTCTGCAGCAACTCGCCAAGGCTTCTTCGGCAGCACCTCCCAAACCCGCAAATTCTACCACCTAGAAGGACAAGGACATCAGGCACATGGGAAAACCGCCACTTACAAATTTCCCTTCAGGTTGCACACCATCCTGACTTGGAAATATATTGCCGTTCCTTCGTCGTCACTGTGTCAAAATCCTAAAATTCCCTCCATAACAGTACTGTGGGAGCATGCTTCACCACACAGACTGCAGCGGTTTAAGAAGGTGGCTCACCACTACCTTCTCAAGGGGAATTAGGGATGGACAATAAATACTGGTCGTGCTAACGACTCCCACATCCCAGTAATTAATTTTTAAAAGTCCCTCTGATAGACTGATTCGGGGAGCATGATGAATATGTTCAGCCATGCGCAACTTACGCATAGAGCTGCATAATATCAGTTTACTATCTGTTGATTTACATATGTACATACCCAATAATACCTTATTGCAAACACTATTGTTTTTGAGTATGAAATTAGATCCGGAAAAGATAAAGACCTGAAGTGTCCTAGGCCAAAGTTCAACCCTCAACCTTCTCTTCTCCTTACACAGTCCCTCGGGGTCGAGGATGACTTGTTTCCACAATAAATGAGTTCTAAGGTGATTGATGAGACCAATGCAGTATCTACAGTCTCTGTCGCAGCTGGGGCAAGTGGTGTTTGGAGGGATGGGTGGGTGGGGTGCTTGATTTGTCATACACTCCTTCCGCTGTTAGTACTTGGCTTCTGCATGCTCCTGTTGAAGAGTCTCGAAATGTTCGGCGCCTTTTCGGATGCTTCTCCTCCAGTTTCTGTGGTCTTGGGCCAGCGATTCCCAAGAGTCAGTGGGGATGTTACATTTTTTCAAGGAGGCATTGAGGATTTCTTTAAAGTTTTTTCGCTGTCATCCTGGGGCTCGCATGCCACGATGTAGCTCGGAGTACAGTGCTTGTTTCGGGAGTCTAGTATCAGGCATGCGGACAATGTGGCCCATTCATTGGAACTGATCAAGCGTGGTCAATGCCTCAATGCTGTAGATGTTGGCCTGAGAGAGAACGCTGACATTGGTGCGCCTATCCTATCAATGACTTTGAAGGATTTTGCAGTGGCAGCATTGGAGGTGTGTCTCCAGTGTTTGAGGTGCGTACTGTACATAGTCCATGAATCTAAAGCATATAGGAGGGCGGTATCACTACTGTTCTGTATACCATGAGCTTGGTGCCGGATTTGAGATCCTGGTCTTCGAACACTCATTTCCTCAGGCGGCCGAAGGCTGCACTGGCACGCTGAAGGCGGTGTTGGACTTCGTCATCGATGTCTGTCCTTTGTGATAATAGGCCCCCATGGTATGTCCAAGGTCTCGACGTTGATCTTGATAATCGAGGGGCAGTACTGTGTGACGGCGGCTGGTTGATCGAGAATCTTCGTCACACTGATGTTTAATGTATGCCCAGACTCCCGTATCCTTCTGTGAAAGTGTCAATGATGGTTTGGAGCTCAGACTCCGAGTGTGCACAACCGCAAGCATTATCTTCCTATTGTAATTCAGTGACAGAGGTTGGAACAACTTTGGCTCTGGACTGGAAGAGGTTGAACAATTTCCCTCTTGTCCTGTAGATTAAGTCCACTCCAGCATAGAGCTTGTTAAAGGTGAGATGAAGGATTGCAGTGAGAACGATTGAGAAGAGCATTCGGGCAATGACACAGCCTTGCTTGACCCCGGTCTGTACTTGTATTGGTTCTGTGGTGGATCCATTGATTAGAATCATGGCTTGCAGGTCATTGTGAAGTAGGCAGAGGATGATGATAAATTTTTGAGGACAGTCGAGTTTGAGAAGGCCACTCCATAATCCCTCATGGTTGATGAAGTCGACCCCCTCAGTGAACACTACCAAAACAGGTAACTTGCTCATTCATTTCATTGGAACGTGCCCAAATAAGATGCTGTACTTGTCTAAAGAGCAGCGATGTCTACACTACAAGAGAAAGCAATTTTGAAGTGAAGTTTTTTGTGACCTCCTGGTGACATGAAACGCGCTCTATCAATCAATGTTTTTAAGTATGTTATTGTAGACAGGAAAATTCCAAAGGAACGGCGGAAGAACTAAATAAATTAATTGAGCCGTGATGCTGAAATAGATGACAGTTAAAATGTTCAATGTGCAACAAAGTGTTTACATGCGAAAATTGAATGTAGCCAAATCTCATACAACAGGGCAATATAAGATTACATAGGATATACACCACAGGAACAGGCAATCCGGCCCAACCAATCCGTGCTAGTGTTTATGCTCCACTCGCGCCTCCTCCCATTTTTCTTCATCTAACTCTGTGAGCATAACCCACTATTCCCTTCAAACTCATATTCCTATCTACCCTACCCTTAAATGTGTCTATACAATGCGCTTCAACCATACCCTGTGGTAGCGAGTTCCACATTCTCACGATTCTCTGGTTTAAGGAGTTCCTTCTGAATTCACTATTTGATTTCTTGGTGAATATTTTATATTAATGACGTGGAGTTTTGCTCTTCCCCACACGTGGAAACTCTATCTAAACCATTCATATTTTTAAAGACCTCTATTAGGTCGCCCCTCAGCGTTCCCTTTTAAAGAGAACAGAGTCACAGACTGTTCATCCTTTCCTGATAGGTATAACCTCCCAATTCTGATATCATCTTTGTAAATCTATTTTGCATTGTTCCAGTGCCTCTATATCCATTTTATAATACGGCAACCAAAACTGCCCCAAGTGTGGTGAAACTAAGGTTTGCTACAAGTTTAACTTGACTTATCTACTTTTCAATTCAATCGCTCTCGAAATTAAACTTAATGCTTGGTTTGTTTTTTAAGGCCTTGGTAACCTGTGCCTGTACTTTCAGTGATTTGTGTATTTGTACTTCAAGATCGCTGCTCTCTTCTATCCCTCTTAGCTTCGTATTTTCCAATTAATATCGGCCTCCTTAATGTTTTACCAAATGTAATGCCTAACTTTGATCTGTGTTGAATTTCACTTGCCAATTAAATGCTCATTCTTGATGTTTACTAATGTCTTCTCATAATTTGTTGCAGTCCTCCTCTATATTAACTTTCCACGACAATTCGGTGTCATCTGCTAATTTAGAATTGGTGTTTTGATTTCAACGTGTAAATCATTAATATAAATTGTGAACAACAGTGGTCCCAGCGCATATACTTGTGGAACACTATTTCCCAACTTCTGCCACTCTGGATAACTACCTTTTATCCCTACTCCCTGTTTTCTGGTTTAAAGCATCTAGTTATCCATTCTGCTTCTTGCCCGTGACCCTGCATGATCTCACCTTATTCATTAGTCAATTATGTGATACCTTATCAAAGGCCTTTCAAAAATCTAGACACATTATATCTACTGAATAACCCTTGTCTAATCTCTTCGTTAGCTGTTCAAAACATTCAATGAGATTGATCAAGCAAGACGTTCACTTTTGAAATCCATGCTATATTTTTGGTTTCTACATGTTCCTCTATTTTCTCCTTTATTCCGGATTCCATTATTTTTCCTCCCTCCTATGTCAAGCTGACTGGTCTATAGTTCCCTGGATATGTTCTATCCCCTTTTGAAATATTGGTACTATGTTAGCGATCCGCTAGTCCTCCAGCACTATACCTTCTTCTAACGAATTAGTAAACATCTGTAGTAATGCCTTTACTATTTCTTCCCTAGATTCATTTAAAATGCGTGGAAGCAATCCATCCGGACCAGAGGTTTGTCCTCTTTGCGCTTGATTAATTTATTTAATATTTCTTCTCTTTTTACTTTAAATGCCGTTATCTCATTGCTAATCTCATCAATAGATGTTATGTACAATTATTTTGTCTCCCTGGTAAATACTAGAGCAAAGTAATTATTTAATATTTCTGCCATCTATCTATCGTTGCCTGTAAAACTATCATGTCCATCCCTCAGTAGTCCCATCCTGAATTTCCATTTTTTGTGTGCCTATAAAATATTTTACTGTTTTGCTTTATGTTCCTTGATTATTTAATTTCACAGTTGCTTTTTGCCTTTCTAATTGTGTTTTATTTTACTTCTCTCCTAATCTCTTCATATTCTCTTTTGTCGTGGTCTCCCCTGCTGACCATGCATTTAGTGTATGCCTCTTTCCTTATCCTCAATTTTTCCCTTGTGTTTGTTCTTGCTTTTGGCAGAATATATTTTTTCATTGAACACAGTTTTAAATATTTCCCAATTGTTTGCAGCATTGTTTGCCAAAATTGTTGTCCATTTTATTCTCGCAAGTTCTTTTCTCAGGCCCGCAAAATCGGCTTTTCTGCAATCTATTAACCTGGCTTCCGTCATACCTTATGTCCTCCTGGATTATGAATTTAAAATGCGCTTTTGCTTAGATTCTCCCCTATTTTTGCTTCTTTTGCCTGTTCTGCTTCATTCCCAATTGATTGAAAAATAGCGAATTCCCCGTTGTTGGGCTTTTCACATACTGGGTTAGAAAAGAATCCTGTACACATGTACGAACTCCACTCCCTTTTCTCCTTTAACTACCTCTTCTGTCCAATGAATGGCGAGGTAGTTGAACTCCCCCGTGATTACTATTCTATGTTTTTTAAGCATTTCTCTAATTAATTTCCCCATTTCTTCCTCCACCTCCCTTTCACTATTCGGGGTTGTATAGACTACCCCTATTAATGCGTTTGATTTTTTATTATCTTTTATCTCTATCGACATGGATTCTAATGTTTTCTTGCTGATAGCTGCGTCACTTTTTCAAATGGGATTATGAAAGAATTGTACAATGATTACAGCAATAATGGAAGAATTCCAGGACTTTCTAAAACATGAAGTACAAGAAGAATTCCACAGATCAAAGTTCACGGGGTTGGGGTAATATATTAGCAAGGATAGAGGTTTGGCTAACAGACGGAAAACAGAGTTTGAATAAATGGTTTATTCTAGAATTGGCAATCAGTAAGTAGTGGGGTGCCACTGGGATCGGTGCTGGGACCCCAACAATTTACAATCTATAATAATGACTTGGAAGAATGGATAGAGTGTAACATAGCCACGTCTGCTGATGATACAAAGATTGGAGGAAAAGCAATGTGTGAGGAGGATACAAAAATCTGCAAAAGGACATAGACAGGCGAAGTGATTGGGCAAAAATTTGGCAGATGGAGTATATTGTTGGAAAGTGTGAGGTCATGCACTTTGGCAGAAAAAAAATCAAAGAGTGAGTTATTATTTAAATGGAGAAAGATTGCAAAGTGCTGCAGTACAGCGGGACCTGGGGGTACTTGTGCATGAAACACAAAAGGAGAGTATGCAGGTACAGCAAGAGATCAGGAAAGCCAATGGAATTTTGGCCTTTATTGCAAAGGGGATGGAGTATAGTTGTCTTGCTACAACTATATAAGGTACTGGTGAGGCCACACCAGGAATACTGTGAGCAATTTCGGTTTCCATATTTACGAAAGGATATACTTGCTTTGGACGTAGTTCAGAGAAGGTTCACTTGGTTGATTCCAGGGATGAGGGGGTTGACTTATGAGGAAAGGTTGAGTAGGTTGGGCAGTTACTCATTGGAAGTCAGAAGAATGTGAGGTGATCTTATCGAAACGTATAAGATTATGAGGGGGCTTGACAAGGTGGATACAGAGAGGATGTTTCCACTGGTGGGGGAGACTTGAACTAGAGGGCGTGATCTTAGAATAAAGGCCGCCTATTTTAAACAGATATGAGGAGAAATTTGTTCTCTCAGAGGATTGTGAATCTGTGGAATTCACTGCCTCAGAGATCAGTGGAAGCTGGGACATTGAATAAATTTAAGAAAGAAATAGACATCCCCTGTGAACAAGGCCATAAACCAATTAATTCCCCAGGAAGAAAGATAAGAGGGAAACCTTCTCCTGTAAACAAGGTTATAAACCAATTATTTCTCCCAGATGAAAGAACTAGGGAGAGAACCTATCTCCTATAGTAAAGTCATCAATCAGCCCAAGCTGACAATAACCGAACATATGGTTCCCGAGACACTAGGGGAATTCTATTGGGTTAAAAGAACCTATATGTAATCTATAATCGTTGTGATTGGATTGTGTCCAGCCGTGATGGGCTGTGTAGCTGTAGTAAACTGTTTGTAACTGTTGTGAAACATATAAAGGTGCATGTAACCCTTTGTTCTGTGGAGAGAAACCTGGATACAGTCCTGAGATTTCCTCCCCGCTAAGTGTAATAAAGACCGCGACAGCATTGGAACCGACTCTGAGTGTTGAGTGATTTTTCTGAGAAAACACTAACGCTAACAGTGGCGTAGTCGGCAGGATTTCCCGGAGTCACTGGACGCCCTTGGAAAAACCCGGGTGAGTATAAAAAACAATGTTTAATTATAAAGGGTGCGGAAGGTGGAATCTGGTTGATCGACACGAGGAGATGGTCTAATATCTCAAACGCCTAGCCTGAGCCTGAATTAAGAGGACTTTTGTCCCACGTGATGGCCAGGAACCAAGTAGGCGTAGGGAACACACTTCGACCGTGGGATCGTGATACCGAGAGACATCTTCCGGACCCAGTAGTGTAATTTGAAATACTCCGGGGTAGAACCAAGCAGTGTACAGCGGCTAACGGAATCCAAACCTGTGAACAGGGTCGGACCAACGGGCCGAGCGGTGGTAGGTAGTCGTTAAGGTTAATGTAAGCACTGCGGGAATTGCTTAAACGCGTTTTAAGAATTGTATAAGTTTGTGTAACAGCAGAACTTGTGACCTGACAGTAGCTAGGAGACGGTTTACTACAAGTTACGCTAGGTAGAAAGCGGACCTCTGAGAGTAGATTCCTAACGGTACTGGTCCTACCCAGAAATGGCCATGAAAGCAAGTAAACTCGAGTGGGGACCAGAAGAGTCCATTACCCGCCATCTGGCGGGAAAAAAAAACAAAAGAAGCTAATCGAAAAAAAAAATGATTAGCTCAGGGTGGAATCCTCAGGAACTATCAGCAAAGCAAAGGGAATGGTGGGAGAAGGAACGGAAAGTCAAAAAGAAAAGAAAAAAGGCTGTGGTCTTGATACTGCGAGCCCATGTAAATTAACATAGGAAAATAAGATTTAAAAAAAAACTGACGGTGATTGTCTTAAGTGAAGTATGGAAGAGGAATAGAGCCGGCCAAAAAAAAAAAGATTAATAGGAAAGAAGAGACTTTTGTATTAAATGAGAAGTGCCTGTATGATTTTTGACTGCGGAATGAATTTTTTATGTTTTCATGTTCCGAAAGCCTGGTTGGAAGAGGAATGCAAGTGTCTGTTTATTTTAGAAACAGAGTGAAAGTCTTTTTTAACCCTTTGTAGTGTTGTCCTGTATGTGGGAAGTTTTAAGACATTTAAGTTAGAAACGCAGGTGTGGATTTATTCGGATGATAAGTTACGGAGCTAGGAAAGTAAACAAATGTATAAAAGATAGGTTTGTTGAGCAAAAGATTTATTTGACACGCTCACTTACTTGCCGAAAGAAAACATGCAATGATTGATTGGGTTGAAAGACATAAATTTAGTCTCGGAATGAGATAAAGAATGCTTTAAAAAAAAGAGCTTCTAGCCAAAAAAAAAGTTTTAAATAAAGATTGAAATTACAAAGTTTGAATTGGGATTTTGAGATATTCAGAGAAGGCACAGAAAATACTGAGGTGGATTCAAAAAAGAAAAAGATTAAATTAAATCTGATCAGGTCAAACTTCTGGGCGAGTGGCGAGCTATCTGCGAAGGTGTAAAAGGAACTTTTGGAAAATGTTAAAAACAGCAAGCTTTAGTAACGACTTTGAAACTGGAGCATTTTGAGATAACGAAAGGCAGCCCTCAAACTCTCAAAGCTGGACTCCATTCCAGTTATGAAAAAAAAAAGAAAAAGATAAAGACGCCACTTTGAAAGTAAACAAATGATTTTAAATTAACAACTTTATGGAGTTACGAACCCTCCGTGTAAAATACAAAACCTAATTTGAAGAAAGAAAAAAAAGATGTAACGGACTAAAGGGAAAAAGACATAACTTACTAAATACTAGTTGATGTTTGCTGTGAAAAAGATATTGGTTTAATTAGAAGGGAAAAAAAATTGGAATAGGTAAAAAACACTCTACATGGATTCGAATTTTAAATTATGAAAAAGTATCAATGCAGTTTGAAAAGATTTCCAAAATGGACAATGTTTATCAAAAATGTCCCGAACAGTCTAAACAAGCAGGAGGGTTTTGAAGATAACGAGGAGAAAGAGAGAAATAAAAAAAAAACAGAATTGAATTTCAGTAAACAAAATTGCTATTGTATGTGTGGTCTCGTTTTAAAACAATTTAAAAAAAAATTATTTGGCAAGTACTTGAATTAGAAGTTAAGAAAACATTGGAGTTTACTCTAATGATTTATGCTGTTTAACGGATTCCTAATTTCGAAGCCAGTTTTGAAGGCACAAAGACTTTTTTTTTCAGAAGTCACGTGATGATATCAGGTCTTCTTACAAACCTGGAAAGGAGTTAAACCTTTCCATTGACAGCCGTTTTATACTGAACATTATTAATTTGGATTTCTTAATAGAAAAAAAAAGACTCACCTAACAGAGGAAACAAAAATAAAAACAGAACTAGCTTATGTAATAATACTTGCCTGATACAATAAAGAAATAGCTACTCAATAAAACAAATTGAAGAGTTAAAAGCTAAGATAAACAGGCTGGAAGAGATAACGGGACTAGACAGATAGTGCAGTGCGCAGCCATAGCACCATCACCTACGGTAATAGAGCCAATGTACCCCACGGTGGGTAGGTGTAGTCCACAAACCCAACCTAACGGTAAAGCAGACAGCGATGTTTGGAGGAATAGCTTTGGCCTTGTTCATTGAATTTGGGTAATATTTAAGTGGGTAAAGACACGGGCGCACGCCCTACAGATTCAGCTCTAAATGGTTCGATTATAACCTTGTGCTTATGATTTTGCAGGGTGACTGAGACACTCGTAGAGCAAATAACTTAACCCCTGGTGACGACCAGGCCGTCTGTTTAAAATTACAGATAATACTTACCGGAATGGGAATACGAACGGCGCTACTCGTAATATGGATAGCCCTGCGACATGCACGTACCCTGGGCAACACCAACGGACAGCAGAGCACGCTGGAAATAAACAACTACATGAGCTATGGAGTCTTGTTTAATTTAAAGGACGGAATGTGCATCCCAGCAGCCAAGGACTGGAGCAAGGACAGGACTTATTTTAATGCATGGTTACAAGTGAATCCTAATAAGAATCCTAATAAGAATAAGAGTATGTGTACAGTGCTCCACGGGTATAAGGAGCAGATGCATTAAACGGAGGGATGTCAAAGGGCCCGATGAATGTACTTTCGGCATAATTTGCGCGCCTCCAGGACAATCCCAGCAATCGGTCATCCGCAAGAAGGGAATGGGGCTGTGTGGGTATTACGAGGAGGCGGGGGCGGCTGCAATATCATTGTATGTATGTTTCTCACCCCCTCCAACACCGCACCCCATAAGAACCATTACATTGCCCGAGGAACTGCCTTGTCCCATAACTAATAAGGGACCAGAGAATGGGATTGTAATGTACAACGAAGGGGAACTGTTGTATGATAATGTTAAACATGAAATTCTGCCTGTTCTGATCAATATTTCAGGCATCCAGATGCCGGAATACTGTACCGAACAGTCAAGGAAAAGGTACAATGTATTAAGTAAAGTTGTAATGCAGCAGGCTGCTGATGCAATGGATGCCAGTAGGTTCCGGGGACAGGGGTCAGCCCCCAGGATGAAGAGGGAAATAGTTAATGATGTTGCTACCGTTTTCAATACAGGGACCTCCGTAGTGAACTCGATAGACATACAAGGGTTAAATGAGAGGGTGGAACAGCTTAGAGGGGTGATGAAGGGGTTATTAGAGAGGGTGGAGCAAAACCAGGAAGACCAAGCCAACCTAGGAAAGGAGGGTGCCGAAATCCAGTTGGATGGCATCTCAGTCCTGGAAGCTCACGCCAAAACCATTAATCACCTCATTGATAGAGAAAAAGAAGATACCAGAAAGCAAAGACAGGGGCAACTCTGTCACGCTTCTGGTCTGTGGATGGTGGGACAGATCCGCCACAATCTCGACCAGATCCAATGCGGGGAAGTACCCGATTGGATAGACAGTTCACATTTAGCTCAGTTAGCTAACAAAAGGCGGACACTGGATAATTGTACTCTGAAGGGACTGACCCGAGTATACCCAGCAATTCCAGATTGCCAGATGGGTAGGACTACCGGGATAGGGATAGTCCTGATGATCCCTATAGCCACGCCGGACTCAGGGCCGTTCTCCCTATACCAACTAGAGAATATCGGAGTAATACGGGAAAATGTCTCCATATGCTACTACCTGACCACCACCTCTGCCGTTCGTCGAAACAACATACTTACCGGGATTTCCCTAGCAGATTGCAAGCAAAAGGGGGAAATCACAGTATGCCCTCACCCGGTGGGCCGAGGGGAGCTAGACGAGTGCGGGTTTAACTGAACCGATGGGTGTGTCCTAGAAATAGTGCCCGCACACATGCACTTCGCGAGAGCAGGCTACGGAGGGAAGGGAAGATACTGCGTTTCTACCACAGAGCGTTCATTCCAGTATAATGACCTGCAGTGCCCTATACCACAGCCAAACTTTTTCTTTACACCACTACGACCTGTCGCGATCGGGCAAGCGCATATCACCCAGGTTAGGCGCCGGAAGTCCGAAGTTATTGAGGTAACCGATCAGCTCCATGATCATTTACAGGATTATGACGAACCAGATCAGGTCCCTATCCCACATCTAACTGAAGTATTACGAGAGTTGAGGCTCAGAGTGGGTCAATCCGTAAAGCTCTACCACCAACTACAAACTAAAATCAAAGTACTGGAAGAAGATACCGAGGTAGACTTACAAAGTCAGAGTTGGTGGAGAAAGGTCTGGGACTGGGGAATAAATGTGAACATCCACCAATGGATTCGAATAATTTCACATATACTGGTCGGGATACAATTGATCTTAGCAATAACATGGGGCGTAATGGCCTGCCAGGCATGCAGACACCACGCACAATGAAGACGGACAAATCACCGTTCCCCGGATGCTAAACAAGCCTGTTTGATAAGGGGGCAGGAGGATTTAGCCTTTGTTAATTTGAATAAAGCAACCGGGACTCCTGAAACCGCGTGACTGGCCAGCAAAATCTAATAAAGGTCGAATGGTCGGTTAAAAGGGGACTAGGACTAGTCCCTTTACCGAAAGGGGGAGTTGTTGTAGGAGGTAGGCACCTTTAGAATATACCAGAACACTAGGCATTAGGCACCTGCTAGATATATCTAAACGCATATAAGTTTAAAGTGGCCACACATAAAATGGCTGCCCAGGCATGATGGGAAATCAGGTAGTCAAGCTGTGAACTGTTGAATGTTCAATGACCGAGCAATAACCCTGTGAGGCCCACTATAGGAATGCCTTGGATGCAGGAAGAAAGAGATAAGAGGAAAACCATCCCCTGTGAACAAGGCCATAAACCAATTAATTCCCCAGGAAGAAAGATAAGAGGGAAACCATCTCCTGTAAATAAGGTTATAAACCAATTATTTCTCCCAGATGAAAGAACTAGGGAGAGAACCTATCTCCTATAGTAAAGTCATCAATCAGCCCAAGCTGACAATAACCGAACATATGGTTCCCGAGACACTAGGGGAATTCTATTGGGTTAAAAGAACCTATATGTAATCTATAATCGTTGTGATTGGCTTGTGTCCAGCCGTGATGGGCTGTGTAGCTGTAATAAACTGTTTGTAACTGTTGTGAAACATGTAAAGGTGCATGTAACCCTTTGTTCTGTGGAGAGAAACCTGGATACAGTCCTGAGATTTCCTCCCCGCTAAGCGTAATAAAGACCGCGACGGCATTGGAACCGACTCTGAGTGTTGAGTGATTCTTCTGAGAAAACACTAACGCTAACAACCTGTTATGAAAACGCTAATTACTGCGGTTGCTCCGTTTCTTGTACAGACGAGAAGTTTGGCTGACGTGGATGGCATAGAACCTAAAGTGGCGAAGCAAATCAGTACGTTAACTTTCTGGGCAGTGGATATCAACATTGAAGAATCTCCGAGGAAGTGTGAAGATGCCACAAAGATAGAATCACAAATGAACAAATATAGAGGTAGAGTTTCGACTCCACTGCCTGAGTCGCAATCATGCCCTTTATAGAATATGCCGGATGTTCATTTCATACGGAAAGATTGTAATAGGAGTTGATTGAAATCATTGAAACATAGGAACAGGAGGAAGGCAATCAGTCCCTTCAGCCTGTACTTCCATTCAATTAGACAGCTGATTTGTACTTTAACTCCATCTACCCGGCCTGGTTCCACAACTACTCCCTAACAAAAATCTATCAATCTCAGTTTTCAAAATTTCAATTGACCCCGAACCCTCAACTGCCTTTTAAGGGCTGCAGTTACAGATTTCTACCAACTTCTACTAACCATAGGAAATAGTTTCTCTATATCTACTCCATCAAATTCTTCAATCATTTTCACCACTTCAATTAAATCACAACTGAATCTTCTGTATTCAAACGAATATATAGCTAGTCCTCATAATTTAAACTCTAGATCTTCCAAGGGTGAGTATTTGAATCTCTATATTTCTAATGCATATAAATGTACAGCAAAACAACGGTAAAGTGACACAAATGGTGACGACACAAAAATGTGTATGGCATCATAGGTTATGCTACTGGACTAGTACTCCATTTGCCTAATACTCAAGACAATGTTTGTTCTAATCCCACTATAGCAATTTGAGAATTTGTTCTGAATTTGATTTTAAAAGAATGGAATAAAAGTCAGCATCGGTAAATAGTGACCATGGAGCTATCAGATTGTTTTAACAATCCAACTGGTACATTAGTTCCTTTAGGAAAGGGAACCTGCCATTCTTGTATCGTCTGGCCTATATGTGACTCCTGTTCCACACCAACGTGATTGACTCTTAAATACCCTCTGAAAAGGCCTAGCAAGCCACTCAGTTGTATCAAACTACTCCCAGGCCTTTGAGAATAAGGCCCACCACAAGATTTTCAGGGCAACATTGGATGAGCAATAAATGTCAGTCTTGCCAGCGATGCACACATCCCACGAATAAGTCGGCGAAATCTTAATAGGATCATCGGACAAGCATAAAATCTGAATAATATGATTTTAATATAAATATTAGACAATATATACAAAGACTGTTATTTGATTGTAATTTTAAAGTAGTGTTTCAATCCTTCGTGTCTTTTTGACATTCACATTTTCTTCAAGCACTCATTGTGCATTATATATCATCACTAGAAGTTAACCTGAAAAACTGTTCTAAATTTCACTGCCACTGTTAGAGAATATAAGAACGTGTACATTTTTCTGAAAAGCCGATGAGGCCCAAAAGCCTATCCCATTTTTGATTGATTTCAATTCCATCTACCCATATGCTTATCATATCCCACAAAGCTTTCTCATGCCAGAGAAAAATGTACTTGCCTTGCGGACACATTTATATTTTCAGCTTCGGTGTACAGCCAAGGAAGTATCCTGATTGCGTTACTGCACTAATAATCTAAAGAACATGAATTCAAATCTATCACAGTTTGAAAGTTTGAAATCAACTTACGAATATAATCTGGGAATAAAAAAGCAGGCAGCAGTAAAAATGACCATGAAGCTGTCGATTGTCGATAAAAAAAATCCAACTGTTTCACTACTATAAATCAAAACCTGCATTTATATAATAACTTTAATAACGACAGGACATCCAAAAGCACTTAACAGCCAGTTAAGTATTTTCAAATGTAGTCACTGTTACAAATGTAGCGAAACTATGAAGACGATTTGCACACAGCAAGTTCGCACAAACAACACTCAGATAATGACCAGTAAATTTTTTTTTGGTGGTGTTAGTTTAGCACACCAAGGAAACTGTCCAACTTTTCTTTGAATCGTGCGATCCGATCTTTACTAAGCACCGGAGCAAGGCCTCAGTTTGATGTCTCATCACAAGGTTGGCAGCTCCATTATTAATTTCTTCAAGTTGATATATCAGCACCATTGAAACATGTCTCAGGATTATATGAGTATTCCTTTTTTAAGTGAATTATTTTTCGAATAATAGCTGGTAGGCAAAACAATATTGAACAATGGGAAGCTTTGAAACAGGAAATCATTCAGGTAAAAGTAGACAAGTTCCTATGAGGGGAAAAGTAAGGGTATCCAAATCTGTAGCTCGCTGGACGAGGAAAGATATAGGTTCCAAAATTCATCAACTCACCGCCCACTGCCACCGACTGTCACCCACTGCCGCCAACATTGCTCTTGCAGATCTGTCCAATGCCACTTTCGAGGTTACCTGGAGCAGGTGGGAGGTGGGAGCCACCAGGAACCGCCCACTTACATCAACGGATGTCCGAGATGTGCAACTGCGCTCCCGCCAGATGAGCTCCCAGATGGGCGCAGGTGGGAGTCAGCACCAGAATGGGGCTGGACCACTGTGAGGAGGTTGATCTGTCCCTGATGGTATGTATGAAGATCGTTCAAAAAAGATTCATGGACATTTTTAATTGTTTTTTCCACAGCAACTTACCTTGATGGGGTCGCCCGAAGTTTTTCCCGTAGTTTTTTTTTGTTCTTGATTTTTATTTTTAGGTGTTCGATCCTCCATGGGCCTGACTCCATCCTCGGTGGCACTTGGGCGGAAAGCGCCTCTGCTGCTGAGAATGGGAGCTCCCGCCAGCTGCCGCAAAGTTTGTGTAAGTCCCTCATTTGCCACACACTAACTTTCGACAGACATTACATAGAAAATAGGGGCAGGAGAAGGCCATTCGGCCCTTCGAACCTGCACCACGATTCAATATGGTCATGGCTGATTATGCATTTCAGTACCCCATTCCTGCTTTCTCTCCATACACCTTGATCACTTTAGCCGTGAGGGTCACATCTAACTCCCTTTTGAATATATCTAACGAACTGGCCCCAACAACTTTCTGTGGTCGAGAATTCCACATGCCCACAACTCTGAGTGAAGAAGTTTCTCCATATCTCGGTCCTAAATGGTTTACCTCTTATCCTTAGACTGAGCGCCCTGGTTCTGGACTTCCCCAACATCGGGAACTTTCTTCCTGCATCTAACATGTCCAATCCCGTCAGAATTTTATATGTTTCTATCAGATCCCCTCTCATTCATCTGATTCCCTTGAATACAAGCCTAGTCGATCCATCTTTTCTTCATATATCAGTCCTGTCATCCCATGAATCAGTCTGGTGAACCTTTGCTGCACTCCCTCAATAGCAAGAATGGCCTTCCTTAGATTAGAAACATAGAAATTAGGCACAGGAGAAGGCCTTTCGGCCCTTCGAGCCTGCACCACCATTCAATACGATCATGGCTGATCATTCACCTCAGTACCTCTTTCCTGCTTTCTCTCCATACCCCTTGATCCCTTTAGCCGTAAGGGCCATATCTAACTCCCTCTTCAATATATCCAATGAACTGGCATCAACAACTCTCTGCGGTAGGGAGTTCCACAGGTTAAGAACTCTCTGAGTGAAGAAGTTTCTCCTCATCTCAGTCCTAAATGGCTTACCGCTTATCCTTAGACAGTGTCCCCTGGTGCTGAACTTCCCCAACATCGGGAACATTCTTCCTGCACCTAACCTATCATGACCCGTCAGTATTTTATATGATTCTATGAGATCACCTCTCTTTCTTCTAAACTCCAGTGAATACAGACCCAGTCGATCCAGTCTCTCATTATATGCCAGTCCTGCCATCCCAGGAATCAGTCTGGTGAACCTTCGCTGCACTCCTTCAATAGCAGAAACGTCCTTCCTCAGAATAGGAGAACAAAACTGAACACAATAATCCAGATGAGGCCTCATGAATGTCCTGTACAACTGCAGTAAGACCTCCCTGCTCCTATACTCAAATCCCTTAGCTATGAAGGTCAACATACCATTTGCCTTCTTCACCACCTGCATGTCAACTTTCAATGACTGATGTACCATAACACCCAGGTCTCATTGCACCTCCCCTTTTCCTAATCTGCCGCCATTCAGATAATATTCTGCCTTCGTGTTTTTGCCCCCAAAGTGGATAACGTCACATTTATGCACATTATACTGCATCTGCCACTCACCTAACCTGTCAAAGTCACCCTGCAGCCTCTTAGCGTCCTCCTCACAGCTCACACCGCTACCCAGTTTAGTGTCATCTGCAAACTTGGAGATATTACACTTAATTCCTTCATCTAAATTATTCATGTATATTGTAAAGAGCTGAGGTCACAGCACTGAGCCCTGCGGCACCCCACTAGCCACTGCCTGCCATTCTGAAAAGGACCCATTTACCCCGACTCTCTGCTTCTTGTCTGCCAACCAGTTCTCTATCCATGTCAGTACATTACCCCCAATTCCATGTGCTTTAATTTTGCACATCAATCTCTTGGGTGGGACCTTGTCAAAAGCCTTGTGAAAGTCCAAATACACCACATCCACTGGTTCTCCCTTGTCCACGCTACTAGATCCTCAAAAAATTCCAGAAGATTTGCCAAGCATGATTTCCCTTTCATAAATCCATGCTGACTTGGGCCGATCCTGTCACTGCTTTCCAAATGTGCAAATATTTCATCTTTAATAATTGATTCCAACATTTTCTCCACTACTGATGTCAGGCTAACCGGTCTATAATTAGCCGTTTCTCTCTCCCTCCTTTTTTAAAAAGTGGTATTGCATTAGCTATCCTCCAGTCCATAGCAACTGATCCAGAATCGATAGACCATTGGAAAATGATCAACAATGCATCCACTATTTCTGGGCCACTTCCTTAAGGACTCTGGGATGCAGATGATCAGGCCCCGGGGATTTATTGACCTTCAATCCCATCAATTTCCATAACACAGTTTCATGCTTAATAAGGATTTCCTTCAGTTCCTCCTTCTCACTAGATCCTCGGCCCCCTAGTATCTCTGGAAGGTTATTTGTGTCTTCCATCGTAAAGACAGCAGCAAAGTATTTGTTCAACTGGTCTGCCATTTCTTTGTTCTCCATTATAAATTCAGCTGAAGCTGACTGCAAGGGACCTACGTTTGTCTTCACTAATCCTTTTCACTTCACATATGTATAGAAGCTTTTGCAGTCAGTTTTTATATTCCTGGCAAGCTTCTTCTAGTACCCTATTTTCACCCTCCTAATTAAACCCTTTGTCCTCCTCTGCTGAATTCTAAATTTCTCCCGGTCCTCAGGTTTGCTGCTTTTTCTGGTCAATTTAGATGCCTCTTCCTTGGATTTAACACTATCCTTAATTTCCTTTGTTTGCCACGGTTGAGCCACCTTCCCCGTTTTATTTTTACTCCAGACAGGGATGTACAATTGTTGAAGTTCGCCCATGTGATCTTTAAATGTTTGCCATTGCCTATCCACCGTCAACCCTTTAAGTGTCATTCACCAGTCTATTCTAGCCAATTCACCTCTCATACCATAGAAGTTAACTTTCCTTAAGTTCAGGACCCTAGTCTCTGAATTAACTGTGTCACTCTCCATCTTAACAAAGAATTCTACCATATTATAGTCACTCTTCCCAAAGGGGCCTCGCATAACAAGATTCATAATTAGGCTTTCTCATTACACTTCACCCAGTCTAGGATGGCCAGCCCTCTAGTTGGTTCCTCAACATATTGGTTTGGAAAACCATCCCTAATACACTCCAGGAAATCCTCCTCCATTGTATTGCTACCAGTTTGGTAAGCCCAATCTATATGTAGATTAAAGTCGCCCATGATAACTGCTGTACTTTTATTGCACGTATTCCTAATTTCTTGTTTGATGCTGTCCCCAACCTCACTACTGCTGCTTGGTGGTCTGTACACAACTCCCACTAGTGTTTTCTGCCCTTTGGTATTCCGCAGCTCCACCCATATAGATTCCACATCATCCAAGCTAATGTCCTTCCATACTATTGCGTTAATTTCCTCTTTAACCAGCAACTCTACCCCCACCCACTTTTCCTTTCTGTCTATCCTTCCTGAATGTTGGATACCCCTTTATGTTGAGTTCCCAGCCTTGGTCACCCTGGAGCCATGTCTCTGTGATGCTAATTATATCATATTCATTAATTGCTGCCTGTGCAGTTAATTTGTCCACCTTATTCCAAATACTCCTCGCAATGAGGCACAGAACCTTCAGGCTTGTCTTTTTAACACACTTTTCCCTTTTAGAATTTGGCTGTAATGTGGCCCTTTTTGATTTTTGCCTTGGATTTCTCTGCCCTCCACTTTTACTTTTCTTCTTTCTATCTTTTGCTTCTGCCCCCATTCTACTTCCCTCTGTCTCCCTGTATAGGTTCCCATCCCGCTACCATATTAGTTTAACCCCTCCCCAACAGCACTAGCAAACACTCCCCCTTTGACATTGGTTCCGGTCATGCCGAGGTGCAGACCATCCAGTTTGTACTGGTCCCACTCCATCAGAACCGGTTCCAATGTCCCAGGAATTTGAATCCTCCCTTCTGCACCATTCCTCAAGCCACGTATTGATCTGAGCTCTCATGCGATTCCTACCAAGACTAGCACGTGGCACAGGTAGCAATTCTGAGGTTACTACCTTTGATGTCCTACTTTTTAATTTAGCTCCTGGCTCACTAAATTCAGCTTGTAGGACCTCATGCCGTTTTTTACCTATATCGTTGGTACCTATATGCATCACGACAACTGGCTGTTCACCCTCACCCTCCAAAATGTCCTGTGACATGTCTGAGACATTCTTCACCCTTGTACCAGGGAGGCAACATACCATCCTGGAATCTCAATTGTGGCTGCAGAAACGTCTATCTATTCCCCTTACAATAGAATCCCTTACCAATATAGCTCTCCCACTCTTTTTTCCTGCTCTCCTGTGCAGCAGAGCCATCCACGGTGCCATGAACTTGGCTGATGCTGCCCTCCCCCGATGAGTGATCCCCCCTAACAGTACCCAAAGTGGTGTATCTGTTTTGGAGGAGGATGACCGCAGGGGACCTCTGCACTACCTTCCTTCCACTGCTCTTCCTGTTGGTCATCCATTCCCTATCTGTCTGTGTAACTTTTACCTGCGGTAACACCAACTCACTCAACGTGCTATTCACGGCATCCTCAGCATTGCGGATGCTCCAGAGTGAATCCACCCATAGCTCCAATGTGGTCTGTCAGAATCTGCAGCAGAATACACTTCCCGCACATGTAGTCGTCATGGACACTGGAACCATCCCTGAGTTCCCACATAGCACAGGAGGAGCATGACACATGTCCGAGGTCTCCTGCTATGACTTAATCCTTAGATTAACTTAATTTGGCAACAATAATGATAAAGGTTACCTACCGATAAGGAAAAGAAAAAGAAAAACTACTCACCAATCACCAGCCAATCACTTACCCCCTTGTCTGTAATATCACTTTCGATTTCTTTCTCCTTCTTTGTTTAGCTTCTGCCCCTGTAGCTGCACCAGCTAGCCTCTGCCAACTCCCCGGACTCCTGCCTCCCGACTCCCCAGACTCCTGGTCTCGCTGGCCTCTTATAGGCTTCCTCCGATGCTGCTCCATTCTCCCGTCTCCTTGACTGCCCGGACTCCTGGTCTCGCTGGCCTTTTATAAGCCTCCTCCGACGCTGCTCCCCAGAATTCCACATTCCGATTCCCCAGACTCCTGGTCTCACTGGCATTTTATAGGCCTCCTCCGACACTGCTCCCCGAACTCCCGCCTCCTCGACTGCCCAAACTCCTGGTCTCGCTGGCCTATTGTAGCCGTCCTCCGATGCTGCTCCCCGGGCTCCCGTCTCCTCGACTGCCCGAATTCCTGGCCTCGCTGGCCTTTTTTTGGCCTCCTCCAATGCTGCTCCCTGTCCTCCCACCTCCTCGACATTCTTCATGAATATCCTGCCGAAAGTACCGTCAGGTACCTCGGCGGCCATTGGCAGCACTTTGGGCGGCACTTTGGTGCACAGAGGCCTTGACCAAATTCGATCCCATAGATATTAAAATAAGACAGAAATAGAAGGCCTTTGACAGTTGTAAGGTGTATAATACCATAGAGAATCAAGGTAAATATAGAAAATACAGAGGAAATCTAAAAAGGGGAAGAAGAAGGATAAAGATAGAATAAGACAAATAGAAAATGAAATAAAGACTTGCATTTATATAGTGCCCTTCATGACCACCGGCCTTCTCAAACAGCTTTACAGCTATTAAAAGACTTTGGGAGTGTAATCACTGTTGAAATGTAGGAAATGCGGCAGCCAATTTGCGCACAGCAAACTCCCACAAACAGCAATGTGATAATGACCAGATATTCTGTTTTTCTTATGTTGATTGAGGGATAAATATTGGCCAAAACACCGGGTATATCGCCCCTGCTCTTCATTGAAATAGTGGCATGGGATCTTTAACGTTCACCTGAGAGAGCTGAACGGGACTGGGTTTGATGTCTCATCTGAAAGACGGCACCTCCGCACTGCACTCATGTACATTTATGTATTAAATTTGTGGCTAACATGAAAGGGAGCCCCAAAATCTTTTTATTAACAAATAAATATTAAAAGGGTAGTCAGTGGGAGGGTGGGGCCGATTAGAGACAAAAAGTAGATCTTCTTGTGGAGGCAGAGGGCATGGCTGAGATAATAAATGAATATTTTGCATCTATCTAAACCAGAGAAGAGGATGCTGCCAATGCAGCAGTAAAGGGGGATCCAGTTGTGATGTAGGATGGGATAAAAATAGAAAGGACACTCGGCCGGATGAGATGCTGAGTGAACTAAGGTGGAAATTGCTGGCGTTCTGGCCACAACCTTCCAATTCACTTTCTACGCATGGGAGGTACCAGAGAATTGGAAGATTGCAAATGTTACATCCCTGTTCAAAAGGGGGGGTGTATAATACTGGCAAATCCTGGCCAGTCAACCTAATGTTGGTGGTGGGGAAATATTAAGAGATAATATTCTGGGACAAGGTTAATTGGAATTTGAAAAAATATGGCCAAATGTGAAAGTCAGCAAGGAATTGTTAAAGACAAATATTCTTCGACTAACTTGTTCGAGTTCTTTGATGAAGTAATCAGGGTATTGTAGTTGAGTTTGTGAAATGGACTTTCGAAAGGCGTTTTACAAAGTCTGACATTATAGGCCTGTTAGCAAAATTAAGGCACATGGAATTAAAGGAACAGTGGCATTATGGATACAAAATTTGCTAAGGCATAGAAAGCAGAGAAACTGTTGTGTTTCAGACTGGTGTCTCTGTTTTCAAATCCCTCCATTGCCTCGTCCCTCCCTATCTCAGTTACCTCTTCCAGCCCTAGAGTCCACCGAAATATCAGTGTTCCTCCAATTGTAGCCACTTGAGCATCCCCGATTTTAATCGCTGCACTATTGGTGACCGAGCCTTCAGCTGCCTGGGCCCAGAGCTCTGGAATTCCCTCCATAAACCTCTCCACCAGCGCTCATTAAAATCTACCTCTTTAAACAAGCTTTTGGTCATGTGCCCTAATATGTCCTTATATGGCTCAGTGTCAAGCAATGTCCCAGAGATTCCGGCCTCCCTGGGTGCGTACGGAATTTCTCCAGACCCAGGAAGGCATCAGAAAAGCCATTTTTCAATGTACAATAAGCATGCGCATCTCAGGAGTGAGGACATTTGCAAAGGCAAGATTGCGGTATTTACACATGTCCTCTAAACTCTTGTGCCTGATAAAAGGAGGTGCATAGCCTACTTTTACAGGTGTAAGAGTCTTAAGACACACTTAAAACATTAAAAAAATAAAATTACAATATACATTTTATTTTTTAAAACCCTGCTCATTGCGGTAAATATATGTTAAACCATAATTTAAAGAACTTTTTGAAAACTCGGAAATTTTTTTTCTTTAAGATATTTATTAACTGTAATTTCAATTAATTTTAATTATGTCAGGTGTGTTTTTTATTTTTTAATTGGTGTTATTGTGTTTGATTTTTTATCTCAATTAATAGCAATGAGAACTTGTAGATACAGAGTTCCCATTGCTATTAATTGAGAATACGTTACCTGATTGGTTGAGCAATCACACGTGACTGCATCTTCTGCTTGGGAACCTGGAGGACGGGAGAGTGCTTGCAGTGTGGGAAGAGAAGGCCTCCCCAATGGAATTCCATGCTCCTCCGGGACCACCAGGTATTTTTGGAAAAATTCTCCGGTCTGAAGCAATTGCCCGCCGGAAGCCTCTGACCTGAATTTCAGGGCCAATAATTTTTTTAACTTTTTTAAAAATCGGAAATATATATATTTTTTAAATATATCAATAACTTTAATTTAAATTAATAAAAATATGTTGTGCATTTTTTCTATCTTTTATTATTGGTTATGTGTGTTTTGAAGGCTGTTTCTCGTTCACAATAATGGGAACTCCAACTTCCCATTACACTATACGTGATTGGCTGCCCAGAGTATTCCTTTCTTAAGTCAATTATTTTTCGAATAATAGTTGGTAGGCAAAACAGCATTTGAACAATGGGAAGCCTTGAAACAGGAAATGGTTCAGTTACAAGTAGGCACGTTCCTATGAGGGAAAAAGTAAGGGTATCCAAAGTTGTAGCTCCCTGGAAGACTAAAGATATAGGGTCCAATATTCATCAACTCACTGCCCACTGCCACTGACTGCCACCGACATTGCTCTTGCAGATCCAACCAGTGCCACTTTCGAGATCGCCTGGAGCAGATGGGAGGGGTGAGTAATGGGAACCTCCCGCTCACATCAGCGGACGGCCGAGTGACGCAACTGTGCTCCCGCCCGCTGAGCTCCCAGATTGGTGCGGACGGGAGTCGGCGCCAAAACAGGGATCGACCACTGCAAGGAGGCTGGTCTGTCTCTGATGGTAAGTATGAAGATCGTTGAAAAAAGATTAGTGAACATTTTTTAATTGTTTTTTCCACAGCGACTTACCTTGATGGGGCCCCCTGAAGGTATTACGATAGCTTTTTTCTTTTTTGTTATTGATTTTTATTTTTAGGTGTTCGACCCTCCATGGGCCTGACTCCATCCTCGGCGGCATTTGGGAGGCAAGTGCTTCTGCTGCCGACAATGGGAGCTCTCACTGGCTGCTGCACAGTTTGGCAACGTAAGTCCCTCATTTGCCACCCGCCGACCTTCGAGGGACATTCTTCATGATTATTCTGCCGAAATTACCGTCAGGTACCTCGGCGGCCATTGGCAGCACTTTGAGCGGCTCTTGGGTGGACGGAGACCTTGACCAAATTCGGCCTCATACAGATTAAAATAAGACGTAAATAGAAGGCCGATAACAATTGTAAGGTGAATAATACCATAGAGAACCAAGCTGAATATAGAAAATACAGAAGAAATCTAAAAAGGGGAATAAAAGTGACAAAGATAGAAAAAGACAAATAGAAAATGAAATAAAGACTTGCATTTACATAGCGCCGTTCATGACTACCGGCCTTCTCAAAGAGCTTTACAGCTATTGAAGCACTTTAGGAGTGTAGTCACTGTGGAAATGTAGGAAATGCGGCAGCCAATTTGCGCACAGCAAGCTCCCACAAACAGCAATGTGATAGTGACCAGATAATATGGTCGAATAACTGAAAGTCAGCACAAAATTGTTAAAGACAAATATTCTTTGACTAACTTGTTCGAGTTCTTTAATGAAGTAATGGACAGAGTTTATCAGGGTAATGCAGTTGAGTTTGTGTATCTGGACTTTCGAAAGGCGTTTGACAAAGACTCACATTATAGAACTGTTAGCAAAAATAAAGCACATGCAATTAAAGGAACAGTGGCAGTATGGATACAAAATTGGCTAAGGCATAGAAAGCAGAGAAACTGTTGAGTTTCAGACTTTGTTTTCAAATCCCTCCATTGCCTCGTCCCTCCCTATCTCAGTTACGTCCTCCAGCCCTAGAAAAACGTTCCTCCCATTGTGGCCACTTGAGCATTCCCGATTTTAATCGCTGTGCTATTGGTGACCGTGCCTTCAGCTGCCTGGGCCCAGAACACTGCAATTCCCTACATAAACCTCTCCACCAGCGCTCATTAAAAGCTACCTCTTTAAACAAGCTTTTGCTCATGTGTCCTTATGTGGCTCAGTGCCAAACAATGGCCCAGAAATTCCAGCCTCCCTGGGTCCGTACGGAGTTGCTGCAGACCCAGGAAGGCATCGGTAAAGCTGGTATTCAACGCACAATGAGCATGCGCTGAAAAACGGCTTTTCCGATCTGTCAAGCTCCAGCTTGACAGATCATCCGCATCTCTGGAGCGAGAACATTTGCAAGGGCAAGATTGCGGTATTTACACATGTCCTCGAAACTCATCTGCTGATAAAAGCAGGCGCATAGCCTACTTTTAGAGGTGTAAGCTTCTTAAAACACACTTAAAACATAAAAAAATAAAATTAAAAATACACATTTTATTTTTAAAAACCTTGCTCATTACGTTAAATATATTTTAAACTGTAAGTAAAAAACTTTTTTCAAACACGGAATTTTTTTTCTCTAAGATATTGATTAAGGTTAATTTCAATTAATTTTAATTATGTCAAGTGTAGTTTTTATTTTTTAATTGGTGCTATTGTGTTTGTTTTTTTGCTCAATTAATAGCAATGAGAACTCGTAGATACAGAGTTCCCATTGCTATTAATTGAGAATACTTTACCTGATTGGTTGAGCAGTCACACATGACTGCATCTTCTGTGTAGGAACCTGGAGGACGGGAGCGCACTTTGCAGCGCGGGAAGAGAAGGCCTCCCCAACAGAATTCCACACTCCTCTGGGACCACCAGGTATTTTCAGAAAATTTCTCCTGTCGGAGGAAGCCTCAGACTGGAATTTCAGGGCCAATAATTTTTAAAACTTTTTTAAAAATCGGAAAAATATATATTTTTTAAATATATAAATAACTTTAATTTAAATTAATAAAAATATGTGGTGAATTTTTTATATCTTTTATTTTTGGTTATGTGTGTTTTGAGGGCTGTTTCTCGTTCATAATAATGGGAACTCCAACTTACTGAGTTCCCATTATTATGAAGGAGAATATACTATACCTGATTGGCTGCCCAGAGCCATGTCACTCCAGCTCCAGGCCTGCGCATGTCCCGAGATGCACGCGCTCCGACGTGCACTCCCAGTCGAACACACGTGGGAAGCAGAAACCTGGGCCATTAATTCCATAATCGTTTGAGAGGAGTACATCGCTCTGAATAGCAACGTACTTTATATTATAATTCACGACAGTGGCAAAGGTACTAAATCTGAAAGTGGTTAGAAATACATAAAATAATGTACCTTACAGAGAGAAGAAAGACTGCTTGCATAGTATGTAATAATCAACTTTGCCATTTGGCCAGTATTCTGATGGAGCCGATCACCTGCACTTTATAGAACTGGCCTGATTTCCATCCATGGATCAATGGAATGAAGTTCGGCCGGGTTCTACAACTGTTGTGCGATTGGGCACATTGCTTCCCAATTCTATGACAATCTCTTCTGTAATTCAAAAGCAAAATACTGCGGATGCTGGAATCTGAAATAGAAAATGTTGGATATCTCAGTGGGTCAGGCAGCAACTGTGGAGAGAAAAACAGAGTTAACGTTTTGCGTCGATGACCCTTCATCAGAACTGGCGAATGTTTGAAAAGAGCACATTCTTAATAAGCACTGAAAGGGGGAGGAGAAAAACGAAGAAAAGGGAAGGTCTGTGATAGGATGGAAAGCAGGAGAAATTAGAGAGATGCTGCGACTTGCAATAGTAATAACAGAAGCTAGAAAAGGGTTAATCGGGATAGGATGTGAATGGCGAAATAATGACCAGCTGCCATTTGGAGAGAAAGAGAAAAAAAGCATGATGAGGTGGAAGAGAGCCAAAGAGGGCCAGAGGTTATTCTCTGAAATTGTTGAACTCGATGTTGAGTCCAGAAGACTGTAAAGTGATTAAACTAAAGATGAGGTGCTGTTCCTCGAGCTTACATTGAGCTTCATTAGAACAATGCTCGAGTCTGAGGACAGAGATATCAGAGTGCACATGGAGTGGAGAGTTAAAGTGACAGGCGACTGGAAGCTCAGGGTTGCACTTACAGACGGAATGGAGGTGTTCCGTAAAGTGATCACCCAATCTATGCTTGATCTCCCCAATGTAGAGAGGCCACATCATGAGCAACGAATACAGTATACTAAATTGAAAGAAGTACAAGTAAATCGTTGTTTCACCTGGAAGCATTATTTGGGGTCCTGGATAGAGGGAAGGGAGATGGTAAAAGGGCATGTGTTGCATCTCCTGCGCTTGCATGGGAAGATGCCGTGGGAAGGGGAGGGGGTGCTGGGGGTGACCTCGGAATGGACCAGGTGTCATGGAGGGCGCAGTCCCTTCAGAATGCTTTGAGCGGAGGGGAGGGGATGATGTGATTGGTGGTCAGATCATCCTTCTGTAATTCCCTATTTGCATCATTCAGTTGAGCTTGCTGGCAGAGATCTGAAACAGCCCTAACCAAATTCATCAGCAACAACCTCTTTGAATGTGGTCGTCGTGCTTTATCCCTTTTCACCCTCCACAGTGTTCGATATGATCTATAATGCCACCCTCCTCCAATGCCTCTCCTCTATTATGCAGCTGCATGAAATTGCCCCTCCAATCAACCATATACAATTCTAGCCTAAGCATCTCAGGTAATACCTTCTCTTCCACTCTCCGTTTGTTATCTCCAGAGTCGCTCAATTTTGTATCCTTGGACCCCTCCTATTCCTCACCTACATGCTTCCCCTCGGTGATATTCTGCAAGCACGGGGTAATCGATCATATCGAACACTGTGAAGGATGAAAAGGGATAAAGCACGACGACCACATTCACAGATTCTGAAAATCTACTTGGAGGATAAACGCCCAACGTCATTGTTCTCCCTCATGCCAACATCCCCAGCTTCGATGCATTGACTACACTGGAGCAGCTCCATTGGGCGGGCCACATCGGCTGCATGCCCGAGTGGAAATAAACTTTACAACCAATAGGAACCTGTTCAACCTACGTCGCCTCCAGGCTAGATCCAAGCTCATCCCATCCTGTCATCAAACTATAGCAGGCGGATGAGGCTTGCATCTGCGCACACTCAGCGAGGCTGAAATCTAAGCCACCGTCAACACCTTCACTGAGGCATACGAAAGCATGAGCCTTACGCTAAACATCCATAAGACAAAGGTCCTCCACCAACCTGACAGCACGACATAACACTGCCCTCCGGTCATTAAAATCCATGGCTCGGTCATGGACAACGTAGACCTTTTTCCATACCTCGGGAGTCTACCATAAATAAGGGCAGACATCGATGACAAGATCTAACACTGCCTCCAGTGTGACAGTGCAGCCTTCAGTTGCCTGAGGAAGAGAGTGTTTGAAGACCAGGACCTCAAGTCCAAGAATGCAACTACTATTAGGGGGCCTATGGACTATGCCCACCAGCGACTTTTCCCCTTATTATTCCTTATCTCCACCCAACATGATTCAACATCCTGATCTTCTGAGCCAATATGGTTTCTCACTAATGCACTGATCTCATCCATTATTAACAGGGCTACCCCACCTCCCTTCCTGTCATTCTGTCCTTCCAAATTGTCAAATATCCCTGAATATTTAGTTCCCTCTCCGAGTCACCTTGCAACCACGTCTCCATAATGGCTATTAGAGCGTACCTATTTGTATTGATTTGTGCTGTCAACTCATCTATTTCGTTTCAAATGCTGCGTGCATTCAGATAAAGAGCTTTTAATTGTTTGAACCACTTTTTCCTGCTTTGGCCCACTTTCTCATTCACGTTTATGTTTGTACATGCTGTCCTTTCCTGGCACGATCTGCTTTTCATTACCCCGGTATTATCCTGCTCTATTGCCTTCTCCTTATTCTTTGACTTTTTACATTTTTGCTCACCTGAACCCTCCCCTAGTTAATTGATTCACCAGGACTCTAGTCCCAGCATGGTCTAAGTGCCGCTCATCTGAATGGAACAGCTTCTTCTCACCACAGTACTGGTGCCAGTGTCCCACGAAACAAAACCCATTTCTCCTACAACAGTGTTTGAGCCATGTGTTTAACTCACTGATCGTATTTACCCTGTGCAAACTTACTTATTGCTCGGTTAGTAATCCAGAGATTATTACCTTTGTGGTTCTGCTTTTTCAATTTGGCCCCTAGCTGCCCATAATCCCTCAGCAGAATCTCTTTATTTGTCCTAACTATGTCGTTGGTACCAACGTGGACCACGACAACTGGGTCTTCCCCCTACCATTCTAAGTTCCTGTCCAGCCCAGAGGAGATGTCCATTTTTGATGTCCATTTTTGAGGAGAATATTTCTATTCGTTGTGGACTGTTGTGGACATCACCAGTCGAGTGTGTAGGTTGTGGTGGCGTGCATTAGAATCGTGTGTCTGAGAAGAGGGGTTATGTGTGGCTTTGGAGTACACTACTAGAGCTAGTGATTGATACCAAGATCATGGAAATGCATTGTCATGGAGATTCCCCGACTAGTCCACGTAAATTCGGCGAAAGAACCACGGAAATCCAGAAAAGCCAGGTAAACAGCGTTTACGCCATGTTTCCAGGGCTTCTGCAGCTTTCCCAAGGAAGTTACAGGGGATAATTAATGGGCTCGTCGTGGAAAAGTTCCCCATATCAGAATTTGAAAGAAGGAAAGAAGGAAAGAAAGAAAGAAAGAAAGAAAGAGCGATTTGAATTTATATGGCATCTTTTACGTCTTTATTCTCAACGATGGGGCACAATGCCTCTCCTTTTGAATAATAATTCTTTAGAGTAGAACTTCCACGGGGAGGGAAGAAATCCACATATCCCGCTGTAATAAGCTGCCGCATTTTCCTACTTAACAATAATAACAGTAATTCAAAAGTAATTCAATGGCTGTGAAGCACTTTGGAGGGTCCTGATTTTCTGGAGCGGACTTTGCAGCGTCTGGGTGATAACCCCTCCGAAACTGAATAACTTCAGGATTTAGCACATGTGTAGCTTATCGAGGAAATCCTTAAGCCCTGGTCAGTCATTCCTTGTTCCACCAAAGGCTGCGCTTGGGCACCCCTAGAGCCGGTAATCAGTGACTTTGCTTGATCTGACTAAAATTAAGCTAATATCGCTGTTAACTTCCCCGTTTAATGTTGAGCCTTGTTGGAATAGGTGGCACTGTGGTTGTAATAGTATATTGTTTGATAACAAGAGTTGGGAAGGTAGAGAAGAACTATTTCCACTGGATCTGGAGTCTAGGATTAAGGGGCGTATTCTAAAAATTAGAGTCCGCCCTTTCAAGAGTGAAATTAGGAAACACTACTACACACAAAGGATAATAGAAGTTTGGAACTCTCCCACACATTGCAATTGATGCTAGATCAATTGTTAATTTTAAATCTTAGATTTATACATTTTTGTTAACCAATGTTATTAAAGGATATGGGCCAAGAATATGGAGCTCGGTCACAGTTCAGTCATTGAATGGGATCACAGGCTCGAGGGGCTGAATAGCCCCTATTCCAATCTTCCTACGTTCCTATAAAGAAACGTTTTAGTCCCGAAAAACTAATTTTATATTGGTGAAATATCAAATTTCTCCATTATGATAAAAAATACATCATTGTTTTTAATTAAAAACATTTTTAAAGTTTAAAAACATAAGAACATAAGGGGTAGGCCATACGGCCCCTCGAGCCTGATCTGCCATTCAATACTATCATGGCTGATCATCGACCTCAACTCCACTTTCCTGCCTGTTCTCCATATCCCATATCGCCTAGAGTTCAAAAATCTTTATCTATCTTTATCTATCTCAGCTTTGAATATACTCAGAGACTCAACATCCACAGCCTTCTGTGTCACAGTATTCCAAAGATTCGCAACCCTCTAAATGAAGAGATTAATCCTCATCTCAGTCTTAAATGGCCTACACATTTTCCTGAGTTTGTGCCCCCTAGTACTAAATACTCCAGCCAATGGAAAAAGCATCTACACTCTCAATCCTCTTCAGAAGCTTGCAAGTTTCAATGAGACCACCGCTCATTAAACTCCAGAGGGTTTAGGTCCATTCTACACAATCTCTCTTCATACGAAATCCCTCTCATCACAGGAATCAATCTAATGAACATTGGTTGCAATGCCTCCAAGGCAAGTAGATCCTGCCTTAAATAAGGGTAACAAATTGTGCACAATTCCCAAGGTGTGGTCTCAAAAAGGCCCTGCACAATGGTAGCAAGACGTCCTTACCCTTCTACTCCAATCCCCTTATAATAAATGGGAACATGCCATTTGACTGACTTATTGATTGGTATACCTGCATGCTAGATGTTATAGCGAGAGATTTTTCAATAGAGCAAAGGCACCTGTAGCATATAGTTACAACTAAATATGCATAATGTTAGAATTAAATGTGTGTGTAAAATGTATGAAGATGGCTGCCCGTGATTTAGCAAAACCTCAAGGGATTTCAGCTAGACGAAAGAGACTACATTCCTGGTTACTGATAACTGCTGTTTCTCACACAGGAATACACATGAAAAGAACGAGTTTCTGCAGATGTCCCTAATCAACTGGCTTTCGGACCTCAGACAAGATGTCCAGATTCATGCTGGAACAATAAGAATCTTTAGCAGGATTAAGATAAGGAGATTGCCCAAAGACAGCACCCAAGGACAGTAAGATAAGGGGATGGGGGGGCTGGACCATATCACAAGACCATGAATAACTCTAAGCAACACATGAGACAATCACGAAGCCACCTAATGTTTAGAGACCACTTCTATTGCTCTATTTGAATCTATATGTAATCTATAATCAATATGATTGGATGGTGTCCTGCCGAAATGGGCTGATGTAACTGTGGTAAACTGTTGTAAAACAAATAAAAAACGCTTTGTTCAGCGGAGGGAGGTACCTGGATGCACCAGTGGCATCATCTACCCACTGACGTAATAAACCATTTTGATGTATGGACCAACTCTGAGTGACGAGTGATTCTTGGAGGGTACATTCACGCTAACAATGGCGTCACGAACAGGATATTGCAGAGGCCATTGGGACAACCTTAGAGAATCTGGGTGAGTATTGGCAATAGATCCCAGGGGGTAAGGGACCAAGTGGTGTCCAGAGGCTGACGCAATATCCAACCTGTAGGAAGGGGCGGACCAGCAGGCAAACTGGTGGTAGATAGTCATTAAGGAGGCGTAGAGCATTGCAGGAATTGCTTAAACGTGTTTTAAGAATTGTACGAGTTTGTGTAAAAACAGATTTGTAACCTGACAGTAGCTAGAAACGGCCTACTACAAGTCACGCTGGTGAAGGCGGACCGCTGAGAGTTAGGTGTTCTACTACAAGTCACGCTGGTGATGGCAGACCTCGGAGAGTTTGATCTTTAACGAGCTACGCAAACTCAATATCTGCAAGTTAGAAACAGCCTACTACAAGTCACGTTGCTGAAGGCAGACCGCTGAGAGTGAGGTGGTCTACTCCAAGTCACACTGGTGGAGGCGGACCTCTGAGAGTTACATCTCTAACCATCCCCAATGCTAAATACCAAATATGGCCAGTATAACAACAAAACTCGAGTGGGGGCCAGGAAGGTCCCTTAACCACCACCTGGCGGAGAAACAAAAGATTGTAATAGAAAAGGCCTGGGTTCTGATTCTTCGTGCCCAGGTAAAATTAACAGAAAAAGTAAATCAATCATGTATTAATCTATCATCATTTATTAATTTATTTTTAAAAACCCTGATAGTAACTATCTTAATTGATGTATTGATCAAAAAAAATAGAGCCGGCCAAACAATAAGCTTTGTTGAATGAAGAGAGACTTTTGTGAATGTCTGTCTTTGAGTGAGAGTGCTTGTGTGATTATTTGACTGCGGAATGAATTTTTCATGTGTCTGAAAACCTGCTTGGAAAAATGGTGGAGCTGTCTATTTGTTTTAGCTCCACCCACTTTTTCAGACAGAGTGAAAGTTGTTTTAACCCTTTGTAGTGTTGTCCTGTATGTAGGAAGTTTTAAGTTAGAAACGCAGGTGCGGATTTATTCGGATGATAAGTTACAGAGCTAGGAAATGCACAAAGGATATAGGTTTGTTGAGCAAAAGATAAAAAATATATGGTCCCGGTGGTTTTAAAAAAGAAATTTACTTGACACGCTCCCTTACTTTGGAAAGAACACCCACAATCATTGATTACATTGGGTTGAAACACATAAATCTAGTCTGGGAATGAGATAAAGAATGCCTTTAAAAAAGAAGCCTGTGTGGGTCTCTCGAGGTTGCTCCATTTTTCTTTGTGTAAAACCTTGATGCAAATGCTTCTAGCTCAGTAAAAAGAGTTTTAAATAAAAGATTGGCATTACAAAATTTGAATTGGGACTTTGAGATATTAAGAGAAGACACAGCAAAATACTAAGATAGATTCAAACTAAAAAACAATTAAATTAAATCTGATCTCTTTTTTAAAAAAAGAGAAATAAAACTAAAAGGTTTGGAAACAATCTAGAAATACCTTCAGGGATCAGGTCAAATTCCTGGGCGAGTGGTGAGCTATCTGCGAAGGTGTAAAAGGGACTTTTGAAAAAAGGAAGTTAAAACGGCACGCTTTAACAGTTTAGAAAAAAGGACATTGTAACGGCCTTGAAACTGGAACATTTGAGATAACGAAAAGCAGCTCTCAAAGCTTATGTGCTAGACTCCGTTCTAGTCATGGAAAAGACGAAAAAAATATAAAGACACAACCTTGAAAGAAAACAAATTGAACGAATTTGAAAGAAAAAGTGTCTTCGATTGTCTGATGATTTTATATTAACAAATTTACTGAGACACCAGCCGTCTGTGTAAAATACAAAGCCTAATTTGAAGAAAGGAGATCTGAAAAAGAACGGTGCTGAAAAAAAAGAGTGTTTGCGATGGAGAAAGGCATAACTTACTAAATACTAGTTGATATTGGTTGTGAAAAAGATATTGGTTTAATTGGAAAAAAAATTTTTTGGAAGAGGTAAAAGACATTCTCCATTGACAATGATTTTAAATTACGAGAAAGTTTCACTGCAGTTTGAAAAGATTTCTAAAATGGACGTTGTTTATCAAGAAAAGTCCCGAACAGTCTAAACAAGCAGGAGAGTTTTGAAAATAACGAGGAGAAAAGATCTAAGCTATGCAAACTCAGCACAGAAAGAAAAAAACTGGGAATTAGAAAATCTTACTGAATTTTAAAATTCTTATAGAAAATGGAACTGGCACGGAAGTTTAGATTTCGTGCTGAGAGAGAAATAAAACACAAGATTTGCCCAGTGAATGGGACCGTAAAAAAACCCGAAATGTTGGAATGTATACAGCTTGTGTGAAAATTGGATTTCAGTAAACAAAATAGCTATTAAAAATGTGTGGTCTCGTTTTAAATCAATTTTTTTTAAATCTTTGGCAAGTACTTGAATTAGAAGTTTAGGAAAGATTGGAGTTTAATCTAAAATGCTGTCTTTCCTGATGAGAAGATTTTTATTATGACGGCTTTACTAATAATTTCTGCAGTTTTAACGGATTCCTAATTTCTAAGCAAGTTTTGAAGGCACAAAGACTCCAAAAAATTTCAGCTGATTATGAGGAAGTCACGTAATGACATCAGGCCTTCTTACAAACCTGTAAAGGAGTTAACCCTTTCCATTGACAGCTGTTTTATACTGGACATTATTAATTTGGATTTCTTAATAGAATAAAGATTCACCTGACAGATAGAGGAAATGGTGGGATAGTCAGGATAAAAATAAAGTAGAACTAGCCTATGTAATAATACTTGCCTGATACAATAAAGAAATAGATACTCAAACAAAACAAATTCAAGAGTTAAAAGTTAAGATAAATGAGCTGGAAGAGATTTTTTTTTAAACGGGACCAGACTGATAGTGCAGTGCGCAGCCATAGCACCATCACCTATGGCAATAGAGCCAATGTACCCCAAGGTGGTAAGTGGAGTCCACAAACCCAACCTAACCGTTACCTCCGATTTCACAGAGTGACCTCGACATGCATGGATAAAAGATGAGTAGACCAGAACCTAACACCTGGTGATAACCAGAATCTGTTTAAAATTTGCAGATTAAACACCCGCCGAGATGGAATCACAGTGGCCACTTCAGCTCTGCAGCATGATACTAGGCATCTCGACACTCATACAAGCATCAGATAACCCAGATGGATTTCGGGGGATGCAGCAAATGCAGGAAAGACACACTTACCCGAACTATGCAGGAAAGACACACTTACCCGAACTATGGGATCTTGTTTAATTTAACTGATGGAATATGTATCCCATCAGCCAAGGACTGGAGCAAGGACAGAACTTATTTTAACGCATAATGTTAAGCATGAAATTATGCCTATTCTGATCAATATCTCAGGCGTACGAATGCCGGAATATTGTACTGAACAGGCAAGGAATATGTATAGTGTATTAAGTAAGGTTGTAATGCAGCAGGCTGCCGATACCATGGGTGCCAGTAGGTTCCGAGGACAAGAGCAGGTGCATAGCCATAAGAGGGGAATAATTAATGACGCTGCTATCAGCCTTAATACCGGGACTCCATAGTAAACTCACTGGATATACAAAGGCTGAATGAAAAGATGGAACAACTTAAAGAGGTGATGAGGGAACTGTTAGAGCGGGCTGAGCAGAATCAGAAAGACGAAGCCGACTTAGAAAGGGAAGGCATAGAGATACAGTTAGATGGAATTTCAGTAATCGAGACACATGCCAAAACAATTAATCATCTAATTGACAGAGAAAAGGAAGATGCCAGAAAGCTCCGACAAGGGCAACTCTGTCACGCTTATGGTTTGTGGATGGTGGGACAGATACGACACAACCTCAATCAGATCCAAAGGGGGGAGGTACCAGACTGGATAGACAGCTCACATCTGGCTCAGATAACCAACAGGGGACACTGCAAACTGCATTCTGAAGGGACTAACAAGAGTATACCCAGCGCCAAATGGGTACAGTTGCGGGAATGAGGATTGCCTTGATGATCCCTATAGTCACACGAGACTCAGGTCCATTTCCCCTTAACCAATTGGAGAATATCGGGGTTGTATGTGACAATGCCTCCCTCCGTTACTATTTAACCACAGACTCTGCTATCCATAGAGATAACACGCTATACAGCGTCTCCCTGAAAGGGTGCAAACAGAGGGGCGAGATCTCAGTGTGTCCCCACCCGGTGGGACAGGGAGAATTAGATGAGTGTAGTTTTAATTGAACTGATGGATGCATTCTGGAAATAGTACCTGCCCCTACACATTTTGCCCAGGCCGGGTATGGAGGTAAAGGGAGATACTGTGTCTCCATCACATAACGTTCATATCAGTATAACGGCTTGCAATGCCACATCCCGCAACCAAACTTCTGCTTTACAATCCTACGACCTGTTACTATAGGGCATGCCCGCATTATCCAAGTTAGACGGCGAGGTACCGAAATCATTAACGCTATCGATCAGCTCCATGATCACCTGCAGGACTATGACGAACCAGAACAAGCCCCTATTCCCCATTTAGCAGAAGTACTAAGGGAACTAAGACTCAGAGTTCGACAGTCTGTTAAACTCTACCACCAACTACGGACCAAGATTGAGATACTGGAGAAAAACACCGACACAGAGCTGCAGGATAAGAGTTTGTGGAGGAGGGTTTGGAACTGGGGGATGAATGTCAACATCCACCCTTGGATTCGAATTATATCACATATACTGGTCGGAATACAGCTAGTCCTAGCGTTAGCATGGGGAGTCATGGCTTTCCAGTCCTGCAGATATTATGCACAACAACGAGGTTTAACACGAGAGCTCAGATAAGCAAAGAAGTTCGCGTGACAGGCAAAAGAGGCGATTCGAACTATATTATTTCATCTAAAACAACTGGGACTCCTGAAATCGAGTGACTGGCCAGCACGTCGAAGCAGGGAGTACCAGGTGATACAAAAGCATAAAATAGCATAATATAAATGAGTGTCGGTTTCAGGGGGCTTGGACTAGCCCCTTTACCGAAAGGGAGGGTTGTTATAGAGAGAGATTTTTCAATAGAGCAAAGGCACTTGTATCATAATGTTATAACTAAATATGCATAATGTTAGCATTAAATGTGTGTGTAAAATGTATGAAGATGGCTGCCCGTGATTTAGCAAAGCCTCAAGGGATTTGAGCTAGTCGAAAGAGACTACATTCCTGGTTACTGATAACTGCTGTTTCTCACACAGGAATACACATAAAAATGACGAGTTTCTGCAGATGTTCCTAATCAAATGGCTTTCGGACCTCAGACAAGATGTCCTGGTTCATGCTAGAACAATAAGACTCTGTACCAGGATTAAGATAACGAGATTGCCCAAAGACAGCACCCAAGGACAGTAAGATAAGGGGGGGCAGGACCATATCACAAGACCATGAATAACTCTTAGAAATACTTGAGACAATCACGCAGCCACCTAATGTTTAGAGACCACTTCTATTGCTCTATTTGAATCTATATGTAATCTATGATCAATATGATTGGATAGTGTCCGGCCGAAATGGGCTGATGTAACTGTAGTAAACTGTTGTGAAACATATAAAAATCCATGAAACGGTTTGTTCGGCGGAAAGAGGTACCTGGATGCATCAGTGGCTTCATCTTCCCGCTGGCGTAATAAACCATTTTAATGTATGGACCGACCCTGAGTGACAAGTGATTCTTGGAGGGTACATTCGCTCTAACACTAGAGTTCTGTGTTTCTTGCACGAGGACATCCAAATCTCTCTGAACACCAACTTAAAAAGTTCCTCACCATTTAAAAAATATTTTGCTTTTTCTATTCTTCCTACCAAAGTTAATAACCTCCTTAATGCCACCTTACTCCACATTCAGTTAGTCTATCTATATCGCTTTGCAGACTCTTTGTGTTCTCCTCACAGTTTACTGTACCACCTAGCTTTTTATCGTCATCAAACTTGGATACATTACACTCGGTCCCTTCATCGAGGACATTAATATAAAATGTAAATAGCCGAGGCCCAACACTGATCCTTCCGGTACCCCACTAGTTACAGCCTGCCACTCTGTAAAATACCCGTTTATTTCTACGTCTGCTTTATGGCCTTTAACCAATCCTCAATCCATGCTAATATATTACCTCCAATTCCATGAGCCCATATCTTCTGTAATATCCTTTTATGTGGCAACTTATCGAATGCCCTTTTGAAATTATATTTCAGCTTTTTCCTTAGCCCCTTGTGTATGTCCCAAACTTTATTTGGCTCCTTGTAACATTGTTAAAAAGTGCAGATGATTCAGTGCTATTTAATTTCCATATTTGCTGTCAGTAAGAATTCTTCAATGTGATTGGCTGTTTAGACAGCTTGATGACGTCACTGTTGCGCGACGCTGGGAATCCCCTTTTCACAGCGGTACAATCAAATGCACGTCGCGAAAAATACATTTCTCGCCACAGAGATCAAGCGAGCAGGACTTGGAACTGTTTATAATTTTGCAGCGTGCAGCTTTAACTGTGCTACTTGTGTACTCGCTTAATAATTAACCTAAAGGCTACCAGTGTACAAACCAGAACTACAGAAGTAACTTTAACATGTAGAAATATTTATTTTCATAGTCTGTTCATCATTCTTGATGTAGTCCTGTTTGTTTTCGATTTTCCCATCAGTTGTTTTCTGCTGTTCTCTCCTGGTTTGAACAACATAATGTAACATTTTGGAGCAAAGATACAGCTCAACAGCCCAAAGTTCGATGCTAAAATTGCAAATATTTCCACAGCGACCGTATATTTTCCGGGGGTGCTCACATAAGCGGGGATAAACGTTACCCAAACTGCAAAAAAGATGAGCATGCTGAAGGTTATCAATTTAGCTTCATTGAACTTATCGGGTAACGCACGGGCCAAGAAAGCTAAAATAAAACACACACAAGCTAAGAGCCCGATGTAACCGAATACACAACAGAAAGCAACTGTGGAACCAATAGCACACTCAAGGATAATCTTTCCACTTTGATACTTGGTGTTTTTTGCTGGGAGTGGGGGAGAAATGACTAACCAGATTACACATATTATAGCTTGTATCAATGTACAGAGAAAGATAATTGATCTTTGTTGTGTGGGTCCAAACCATTTCATTACATTACTGGCGGGCAGGGTTGCTTTAAATGCCATCAGGACGACCAGAGTTTTACTAAGAATGCAGGAAATGCACAGAACAAAACTAACTCCGAACACAGTATGACGCACCATACATGACCACGGTGATGGCTGCCCAATGAATGCAATGGAGCACAGAAAGCACAGTATTAATGATATGAGTAGCAGGAAACTTAGTTCCGAATTGTTGGCTCGTACAATGGGAGTGTTTATGAAATATAAGAAAACAGCTGCAACAGCTCCTGTGATACAAGCTCCAAACAGTGAAATCGCCGTGAGTGTTATTCCCATGCTGTCCTGAAAGGATAGGAACTCAATTTCTTTTGAAATGCATTGATCTCTTCGGTCATTGGACCAATAGTCTGCAGGGCATTTGAAACATTCTATAGAATCTGTAGAGAAACAAAGGAACAAATAATCGTTCAAATACTGATTTTTAAATTATTTTTTTGAAAATAACCCAAGCTGCTATCGTGGTAAGTTAAGTACATGAGTTGGTATTATATCTTGCCTAATTTACTGCTGAAATATTAGCAGAAGTGCTCATTCTTGCCCACCTGTTTGGTTACTGATCTCCCCATCCGCACAGTGTAAACAATCGAAGCAGCAAACAGGCTGGCCGTTACGAACCGCTCTTCTTGTACCTGCAAGACAACTGTCGCTACACGTTGAGACTGGCACCTGTGGAGACAGGAATCTTATAAACTTCAATGTGTTGTGGAATCGTAGCTCGTTGATCTCACTGATAATTTATGCATTGCTCTTCAGAGTACTTTCGTCACTTCTTTCACCCTGTGTAAATCTATTGGAGTTCAATGTAATTAGATTTGCTGAAGGGAACTGTGACACAAACTATTTGAACTCTGATATTATAAACATCAACAACGTACTGCTAACTACGAACCCACATTTAAAAATGTTTTCTTTGTAGCGATCGCTGGAAAATTAGCAGGAATGAATTGCGGTACACACACGCTATACTTTACAGGAGAACAGGACTTGTGTGAAAACCTTACAATGAAAGACACAACTGTGTTACACAGTAGGCCAGGGGCGAACGTCGTTCATTGTAAGTTATTCCAGAAAATCAACAGGGAGAATAAAATGACGTGTAAAGTGTAAAGTGTTATTGAATTCTCACCTTACATTTTTCAAACCAGCTGATTAATCGATTTCGGCGGCTCAGTTCGCAATGCTCATCGGGGCCAAAATTAAGGTGCACCAGAAAGCTGGCGCACCTCTGAGTTTTGTAGTCGTACTTACCGCTGGAACTCCTGGTGTGATAAGAATATCCATTTTCAGCACCTTGAATTTTTTTTCAAAGCCATACGTGAAACGGATCATAAAAGGGACAGGCCATAGATTCAAAGCAAGGCTGATTGGCTGAAAATTGGTCGGTCGGGGCCTCCACCGTTGTCAATTACATTTGCGTCAACTCACTCCTCACCGTTAAAGGGCAGAGACTCTGCCATTTTTTTACTTTGGCCACTGAGCCAGCGACCGGGCCAGCGGCCTGGCCTCCAAGAGGGGGTGCCAGGTTGCCCATTGGCGGCGTGGCCAAACCCGTGGGTAGTATTTTTCATTGTGACTGCGGCAGATAAACCGGCCGGGGGCACCGCCTGGCGGGGGATCCAGGGAGTCAGGTGAAAATCGATGGGTAAATATTTTTATTGCCTTTTTGTTGTTTTCATTGGCGGTACAACCACTCTAGTGGAATGGGGAGCAGGCCGAAAAAATTTTAGGTCGGGTTGGCCTGTTGACCCCCAAGCGGCGGCCATTCGATTTGTAAGAATGGTCGTCGCAAGCGGGCATTAACGGGTCTCTTTGAGACCCTGAAATTCGGCCCTGTCAACTTAATGTTCGTTACCAGAACAGAAGAAAGCGAAGGATAAGGAAAGGCCTTTAAAGCTCAATCACTAACGCATTAATTCTCCCGTCGTGGAATCAAGTTGAATTTTTGAATGATTCCTATGATTATTTCTTTCCTATTTCGCGTTGTCAATTAAACCGAATGTTCCTCATTTGTTGGCTAAATAAATCTTCCTGTTTCACGTTTACATTTCAATAAATTCCATTAATCTCTTCTCAACCTACTTTCCTGGTGCACTTTGAAATAAAGATTGGGGTTTACATTATCCATACTATTTATCATTGTTACACGTTCACTCACTCCTCCTTCTTTCGAAGAACATAACAAATGATAGATGGATATAAATTGATAGCTTCTTGTAATTATTACAGTAGTTAACACAATTCCGCTTTGAACTTTGATTTACCATAGCTTTCTAGAATGAGTTTTTGTATTTTTTCTTGGGATGTGGATGAACTGACAAGGCATCATTGTTTCTCCATCCTCAAATACCCTGAGAAAATTCAAAAATAACCGATAGCGTGGGACTGGGTCATTTGTAGGTCTCAACAGAGTAAGTAAGGAGAATCCAATCACTGAAAGGCATGAACATTCTAATTTGGGGTTTTACAACAATTCAGCAACATTTATTCCATTACCAGGCCACTGATTTAAATTAGCTTCACAACTTTCTTTAACGAGTGACTTGAACTCACCACCACTGGGTTACTAGCCCGATGTCATAACAACAGCACTCTGGACCATATTTTTTTTGTGAAATGAAATGTTAGGTTTACACATAGGAAAATGAGGTTTATTTGAATGTCCATCAAAAGATAGAGAACCTGATGATAACCAAAACATTGAATCGTCAAATCAGTATGGAGCAAACAATAACACAAAGGCAGCTAGTTTAAAAACAGAATTGGAATATAAGAATTGCTAGACGCTAAAAGACCAAGGTCCATCTAGTTCGCCATCCACCACCCTAATAATCCCATCATACAGCGCTATTCACAGCAATCGATCTCTATCAATATCTAAAGCAGAGCCGGGCGTGACGTAAGGAAATCACCAATGGTGGAAAGATTTTGAGAAGCATAGGTCCAAAGTCGCCTGTTCCTCCACAATGCTACACTTATCGCAAGTCATGTTGCAAATCACTCATATAGTGTATCCCAAAATGTTTATACCTAAAATAAAGCTATCTAATGTGCAATTGATTCAATGGTATATGCTTCCACCATTTCCCAAGGGAACCTATTCCATAGATTGACCAGACGCTCACCGATGACTTGCTTCTCCAGATCAGTTTTGAGTTTACCCCGCCTCCATTCAATCATGGACACCTCCTCCATTTCTATGAATGAAAACTTTCCGCAATTGGTAAAGTTCTAAATATCACATATTCAAAACTACTCCTCGAAAGGAGTGACTGAACACAAGATTTGCTATGGTTCCTGCGCGCAGCGATCATGTAAAATCTTGCTTCTCATCAATCTTTCTCTTTTTTCTACAGTAGCAGTACAAATTGACGCATTTACGGACAGACTCCAAAGTCATCCGTTCTACTTTTTGGTACATGTAAAATGCCCATACTTTCTTTTCCAGAGCTGTTCCATGCCAAACGATTTCACTTTCAACCAACGCAAGTTCCTTTCCTGTAGGCAGCGCTACATCGTAATAGCCAACTTTAGCAAATTGAACCGACCCATCAGCGCGCTTCTGCCAATTTACTAGGTCATACGAAGCGATGGGATCTCCGTTCTTATCAAAGCTTACTTCCTCTCCAAACTTGTTGGTGAAACGTACCTCTTTCAGGTATTGTAAAAGCTATAGAAAAAGCAAAAAAGATACATCTTCTGCAACATTGATTATATTTCACGTTGTTTGCTAAAAGAAAAATATAGCATTAAATGAATTACCAATGCAAAGACGTTGGAACCGAGCCGTGTACTGCTATGTGTAATCTTGCCTATGTATCCCGATAAATAACAAACCATTTTGTTTTATAGGATATAATGCAACTTGCGACAATTCCTCACCTGCCAGGGTGCAATGTTTGACTTTTGGCCACATGTACTGTTGATAAACGGGCCTTTTCCGTGTTTACACGATTGTAAATTATGAAGGGCGTGAGCTGCAGCGTATACCGCTTTATATACATTGTAAGAAACTCTTAACTGTGACACATCGGTGTATGTAGTCTCCATGGTCTCCAAATTCTCTGAACCAGTGCACGGTTTGTATGGAGTCGGTGATACGTTTTCTCCCAGAGTCTGATTTGAGGTTTTGACGCTACAGCCGAAAACCTCCTCCCAGAGTTGTTCGACAAACGGATTGTCTGGCGCTGTGGAAGGGTGAAGTTTTACCAGAAACTCTCTCAGTCCGGGAATTTCCGCTCTCCTGATTCCAAAACCGATTGTTCCAGACAGTATTTCCCGAGTTTCCTCAGTCCACAGTTGCAATGCTGTGACCCAAGCTTCACTCGCTATCAGCTGGATATCAGTAATATTCTGCAGTCTAATCTCCTTTACCAAAGACATCGTGTCACTCTCACCACAGAATATTATGACCACCTTAGCAGAGGACTTTAAAATGGTCTCTGCAACCTGTCGCATTCTTTCCCTTGTACGACTAGGTGAAAGGAATTCGATGTAGGCGATGCAAATTTCAAACTTCGCAACCTCTTCTATTAAGGATCTCATCCCGAATCGGCCATAATCGTTATCTTCAGCCACTGCGCCGATCCAATTCCATTTAAAATACTGTATGACCCTGACTAAAGCTTTCATCTGAACATTGTCACTGGGAATTGTTCTGAAAAAAGTTGGGAATTCACGCTTGTCACTGAGGCATGAGCATGAAGCAAAGTAGCTGACCTGTGGGGAAGACATTGCACAGAGCCATTTAGAATCATGGAAACAGAGAATCGTACAGCACAGAAGGCCCATCGTTCTTGCACTGCCTCTTTAAAACAGATGTCTATTTAGTTTCACAGCACTGCTCTTTCTCATAGCCCTGTAACTGTTTTCCTTTTTTAGTATTCAGCCATTCACTTTTGAAAGTTACTGGCCAATCCACTTCCATCAACCCTTCAGGCAGTGCATTTCTGGTCATAGCTACTCGAGATCAAAATTTCTCCTCATCTCCCCTCTGGTTCTTCTGCCAATTATCTTAAATCTGTGACCTCTGGTTACTGATCCGCTCGCCACTGTAAACAGTTAATTGTAACTTCAGGCAGAGACATATACCTCGTCCATGTAAGCATTTATCGTCAATCAGTTGACAAATCTTACCATACCAATGCCGAAAGGGGCCACGACTCTCGACACTGCGATAGATTGCGATGATCCTCCATCTCCCACAATCAGGGGCACTGATGGAACTCCAGAGCACGTGAAATTGGAAGCGCTTCCCTCTTTCCCCTTCAGTAATTTGAAGGCTCCTTTCAGCCCTTCAGAAGGCGCGTCACAGCTGTCGAAAATCTTATAACCCAGAGTTATGTTAGGAAGCAGCTCTGGGTTCCTGTTTATTTCTTCTATTGCAAACGCCATGGTAACGGCCCAATGCAGACCACTTTGGCTGAACCTGTCACACACAGGGGGGGAAATTAAATTTCCAGACAGCATCATTCCTTCTAAAGGATCAATCATTGCAAAATTAGGAAGAACGTCAAAATTGTTTGTTTTCTTCATTAGAATACAGATTACAGGGCAATATAAAAGAAACGTTTAAAATTGGGGCAAAATGGAACATGGTACATAGAAGCAGAATGTTTCCAGCTGCTGAGGGGTCCAGAATGAAAACCATAGGTACAAGATTGCCTTGTCTTGCGATAATTATAAAGGGCCTTGGTGACACCACACCTGGGGTCGACATATCGCCTCTACAACCTGCGTACCGCCGAGAAGTGGGCGGACCTTATGCATCGACCAATTTTGGACTCCCTATCAAAGGAAGGATATACTTGCCTTCGAGGTGGTGCAACGGAGGCTCACTAGGTTGATTTGTAGGCTGCAAGGGCTGTTTTATGATGAAGGTTTGTGTAGAATGGGCCTATACTCTCTGGAGTTTAAAAGAATAAGAGGTGATCTTATTGAAACATAAAAGATTCTGAGAGATTGTTTCCCTTGGCTGCAGTGTCTAAAACTAGGGGTCGCAGTTTCAGGATAAGGGGAAGGTCATTTAATACAGAGATCAGGAGGAATTCCTTCACTCAGAGAATAGTGAATCTTTGGAATTCTCTGACCCAGAAGACTGTGGATGCTGAGTCTCTGAATGTATTCAAGACTGAGATTGATTGATTTTTGGAGTCTAGAGGAATCAAGGGATATGGAGATCGGGTGGGAAAGTGGAGTTGAGGTAGATGATAAGCCATGATCTTATTGAATTTCGGAGCAAGGTTGACGGTTCGTAGGGCCTATTCCTGCTCCTATTTCTTACGTGTTTATATCCCTAAGAGTAATAGTAAGAGGTTTATCACAGAGGAGAAAATAAACTTCGTCACACAGAGAGTTGTCAGGCAGAAATTCTCTTCCAGAGTTAGATGGATGAAAGAAAATAGGTCCAAAGAGATAGGGCACCAGGGCGGGAAATATGATCAGAACTATTTGTTGGAGTGGAGGCTAAACATTGACACGAACTGAATCACTGAGAGTTATGCATTGTTATAACTGATAGTCTAGCTCCCAAGAGCGAGTTATATTTATGCAAGAAATACACTGCTCTCGGCATCTATTGTTTGAGAATAAAGGTGCCACGCCGCTTTTGATTTGTTTATCCTGTCACTCCCTTACACAAGAGCATTGGGCCTCAGCAGCAATTTACAGTCTATTATCGTTCGGTTAGTAGAAGGTCGAAAACGTGACAATTTCGCGAAAAAATCAAGTACAATTGCTGCAAAAAAGTGGTTCTTGTTGATGGAAGTAGGTGAACGCAAAGTACCGGGATTGTACATCGTGATCTATTTCGTGGTGCTGTACCTATGTGTGTTTGCTGGTGATGGGAAGTCGTCTTGACTATTGAGCAGCTTTTTTGGTTCTGTAAAGTCAAGATTTTTGTCATTATTGTTCCACTGTTTTCAGATAGCCTTACATTGTTTTCTGCTGTGTTTATATATCCAGATGATCCGTTGTAGTCCACTTGATCTCATCCATCTCTATGGGCTTCTCTTTATACCATCCAGCTGACTGATGAATGGCTTCACTGAATTGGCCCCAACCCATTGGGGTAATCCAGCTGTTGATCATCCCCCTGTATAAAGAGATGCTTGCTGGCATCTACTCAATCATTATTTTTTCTAACCATGAATCTATGCCCTCACTTGCTGCTACTGTGACAACTGGAGATTCGCGCTATTACAGCTCTTCTACTGATTTCCACCCAGGTTTTTTGTCATAGCACAGAGAATCACGGAAAATACACAAGATAGATTATAAGGCCCGTCGTGCCTGTGCGGGCCTTTTCAAAGACCTTACCAAATATTTCCACTCCACCATAGCCCTGCAGCTGTTCAGGAGCCTTGTCAGAACGCACTTGGAGTACTGTGAGCAGTTCTGGGCACCACACCTTAGGAAGGAAATCTTGGCCTTGGAGGGAGTGCAGCGTATGTTTACCAGAATGCTACCCGGACTTCCAGGTTTAAATTCGAGAAGTGGTTACATAAATTATGGTTGTATTCCCTAGAATTTAGAATGGTAAGCGGTGATCTGATCTAAGTTTTCAAGATATTAAGGGGAACAATGAGGTAGATAGAGATAAACTATTTACTCTGTTTGGGGATTCTAGGACTAGGGAAGATAGTCTAAAAATTAGAGCCCGACTGTTCAGCTGTGAAACTCAGAAAGACTTCTGCACAGAAAGATTGGTAGAAGTTTGGAACTCTCTTCATCAAACAGCAATTAATGTTAGATCAATTGTTAATTTTAAACCTGAGATTGATTGTACTTTGTTAACTAAAGGTATTAAGGGATAGGGGCCAAAGGCGGGTATCTAGAGTTAGATCGCAGATCAGCCAGGATCGCATTGAATGGCGGACAAGGCTCTAGGGGCTGAATGGCCTCCTCCTGTTTATTGAATCTGCTTCCCACACTCTTTCAGACAGTGCTTCAGGAACATAACCATACGTTTGGGGGAAACAATTTTCATCATCTTTCCTCTGGTTCTTTTGCCAATTATGTTAAAGCTGTGAACTTTTTTTTTCGATCCACCCGTCAGTGGAAAAAGTTTAAGTAATTGCATGCATCGACTTGTATTTCCTCCGAGCAAGCGTTTCTCGCGAAACAATTAGCACATCTTACCACAACAAAGCCGAAGGCGGCCACTGCTCTCCCCACTGCAATAGGTTGCGATGATCCTCTAACTCGCACATATTATGGACATTTATTTACTTTTTGGCTTTATAAAAAACGTCATAGCATTGAGCATCTCTATCATATTTCTACTTAACATTTTTTTCCCTAAGAAACGTCCCAATTTCTACAATCTCTCCGCATATCCCCAGATAGAACGACTGAATAACTAAACCAGTGTAAAAAGGGACGCTTGGAAGGGAAACAAAGATGGACAAACAACGAAAGCACAACATAAAAAAACGCGAAAAAGGCAAAAAAAAACAACCAAAAAGGAAATGATGTTCAGAAAAAAATCCAATTCAGACCGGAGTATTTTGAAATTTACTAATTAATGATGACTATCACTCACTTCACAAAGCGCACTGGTTGAGGTTTAGATTGGAATGAGTTGGAGTCCGGCGCTGCTCGTAAATGTATTGGGAATAAACCGCCCAGAATAACATTTCCATCCTGAAACATTCCGGGTTTGAACTTTTCCCGAAGCTTGCATGTCGGTTTGGCTACAGCGCCCAGAATCTCAACTGGAATCAGTAAGAGTAGGCTCCAAATGGAATGAAGCGGCATCAGGAAAAGCGGAAGATTTTCTCATGAGTCACTGGGAAGAAAGGTTTTAATCTGTCATTCAGCACTCTGGTGCAAGCGGCCCGCTATACGGGGATATTTAACTTTCAAAACCCAGTCCCAAGAGGTTACAAACTCAAACCTCGCTACTGCGCATTACTGTTGCCTGATCAGAAAGGCTGACGTCATGTTTTCCGACGCTCGGGGCTATTGTGAAACTGACTGTTTCGTTCGATTAAATGCGGATCGCGCAGAACCGTTCCCATATTAGGAAGATAATCTGTCAAAGCTTCAGTACGGAGAAGGGCCGAATTTTTAGTGTCAGGGCATCTATTGAGAAGCTATTCTGCGGACTCGGGCAACTAGGCCAGTATTTGATGCTGAACATCGTTTCACAGGCAATGACAGAGACACTGAGAGATTGGGTGAAGGTCCATTTAAAGGTTACGATGTCATCTTTTCATGCGACTTAAAGCTAAATGATTCGCTACGAGGTTACAATGGATCAGTGGCGACCCTTGCTTAAAGAGCTCATCCAGATTACTATTCTTGTGTTAGAACTGATCCATGTCAGATTCTGGCTGTGACGGAACAGTTTTGTTATGTTTGAGTCGCACTGAGGGGCAGCTTGCACTGGCCGGTTGATATTTTTAGCAGATAGTAAATTAATAAAATCCCTTTGCCGTTTAGCGAGATATAGAGGCCAGATCAAGTCCTTGTAAATACCGTGGGGATATCTCCAAATACAGCGAGCACAGCGAAGCATCCTTCAATACTAAAATTATAACTGGCCCTGTAACGCACGAACACTTTCAGGAAATGAAACATTTGATCAATGGATCCCAAATGAAACGCTTACATCAAGGCAGCATTTCACCGAGTGCGTAATGGACGAGCCCTGGCTAAATTTAAGTCAATGGGAATCAGGGGAGAACTTTTCACTGGCTGGACTCGTACCCAGCACAAAAGAAGATGTTTGTAGTTGTTCGAGATCAATAATCACATCCCCAGGACATCACTGTAGGTGCTCCTCAGGGCTGTGCCCTAGACCCAAACATCTTCATCTGCTTTATCAATGACCTTCCCATCATTATGAGGTCAGTGGGGATGTTACATTTTTGCAAGGAGGCTTTGAGGATTTCCTTGAAGCTTTTTCACTGTCCTCCTAGGGCTCGCCTGCCATAATGTAGCTCGGATTACAGTGCTTATTTCGGGAGTCTAGTATCGGGCATGCGGAAAATGTGGCCCGTCCATTGGAGCTGATCGAGCGTGGTCAATTCCTCAATTCTGCGGATGTTGGCCTGAAAGAGAACGCTGACATTGATGCGCCTATCCTACCAACGAATTTGCAGGATTTTGCAATGGCAGCATTGGTGGTACGTCTCCAGTACTTTGAGGTGCCTACTGTACATAGTCCATGAATCTGAAGCATATAGGAGGGCGGTATCACTACTGTTCTGTACACCATGAGCTTGATGCCGGATTTGAGATCCTGGTCTTCGAACATTCGTTTCCTCAGGCGGCCGAAGGCTGCACTGGTACACTGAAGGCGGTGTTGGACTTCGTCATCGATGTCTGTCCTTTCTGATAATAGGCTCGCATGGTATGTTCAAGGACTCATCGTGGATCTTGATAATCGAGGAGCAGTACTGTGTGGTGGCGGCTGGTTGATCGAGAACCTTCATCTCACTGATGTTTAATGTATGCCCAGACTCCCGTATGCTTCAGTGAATGTGTCAACGATGGTTTGGAGTTGGACTCCGAGTGTGCACAAATGCAAACATTATCTTCATATTGTAATTCAGTGACAGAGGTTGGAACAACTTTGACTCTGGACTGGAATCGTCAGAGGTTGAACAATTTCATGCTTGTCTTGTAGATTAAGTCCACTCCAGCATGGAGCTTGTTAAAGGTGAGATGAAGCATTGCAGTGAGAACGAATGAGAAGAGCATTGGGGCAATGACACAGCCTTGCTTGACCCCAGTCTGTACTTGTATTGGTTCTGTGGTGGATCCATTGATTAGAATCATGGCTTGCAGGTCATTGTGAAGCAGGCAGAGGATGATGATACATTTTTGAGGACAGTCGAGTTTGAGAAGGTCACTCCATAATCCATCATGGTTGATAGAGTCGAGCCTCAGCCAACACTACCAAAACAGGTAACTTGCTCATTCATTTCGTTGCAGCTTGTGCCCAAATAAGATGCTGTACTTGCCTAAAGAGCAGCGATGTCTACACTACAAGAGAAAGTAATTTTGAAGTTAAGTTTTTTGCGACCTCCTGGTGATACGAAACGTGCTCTATCAATTAATGTTTTTACATATGTTGTTGTAGACAGGAAAACTCCAAAGGAACGGTGGGGGAACTAATTAAATTAATTGAGCCATGATGCTGAAATATATGACAGTCAATATGTTCAATGTGCAACAAAGTGTTTACATGAGAAAAATGAATGTAGACAAATGTCATACAACAGGGCAACATAAGATTACATAGGATATACACCACAGGAACAGGCTATTCGGCCCAACCAATCCATGCTAGTATTTATGCTCCACTCAAGCCTCCTCCCGTTTTTGTTAATCTAACGCTGTGAACATAACCCACTATTCCCTTCAAACTCATATTCCTATCTACCCTACCCTTAAATGTGTTTCTACCACGCGCTTCAACCACACCCTTTGGTAGCGAGTTCCACATTATCACAATTCTCTGGTTTAAGGAGTTCCTTCTGAATTCACTATTTGATTTCTTGGGGACAATTTTATATTAATGGCGTGGAGTTTTGCTCTTCCCCACAAGTGGAAACTCTATCTAAACCCTTCATATTTGTAAAGACATCTATTAGGTCGCCCCTTAGCGACCCTTTTAAAGAGAACAGAGACACAGACTATTCATCCTTTCCTGACAGGTATAACCTACCATTTCTGGTATCATCTTTGTAAATCTATTTTGCATTGTCCAGTGCCTCTATATCCATTTTATAATACGGCGACTAAAACTGCTCCAAATGTGGTCAAACTAAGGTGTGTTACAAGTTTAACTTGACTTACCTACTTTTCAATTCAATCCCTCTAGAAATTAACCCTAATGATTGGTTTGCTTTTTTAAGGCCATGGTAACCTGTGCCTGTACTATCAGTGATTTGTGTATTTGTACTTCGAGATCGCTATTCTCTTCTACCCCACTTAGATTCGTATTTTCCAATTAATATCTAGCCTCCTTATATTTTTACAAAATTTAATGCCAAACATTGATCTGTGTTGAATTTCAGTTGCCAATTAAATGCTCATTCTTGATGTTTATTAATGTCTTCTCATAATTTGTTGCAGTCCTCCTCTATATTAATTCTTCACGACAATTCGGTGTCATCTGCTAATTTAGAATTGGTGTTTTGATTTCAACGTGTAAATCATTAATATAAATTGTGAACAGTGGTCCCAGCGCAGATACTTGTGGAACACCATTTCCCAACTTCTGCCACTCTGGATAACTATCTTTTATCCCTAGTCTCTGTTTTCTGGCTTCAAGCAAGCTAGTTATCCATTCTGCTTCTTGTCCCTGACCCTGCATGATCTCACGTTATTCATTAGTCAATTATGTGATACCTTATCAAAGGCCTTTCAAAAATCTAGACACATTATACCTACTGAATTACCCTTCCTACTCTCTTCGATAGCTGTTGAAAACATTCAATGAGATTGGTCAAGCAAGACTTACCGTTTTGAAATCCATGCTATATTTTTGGTTTCTATATGTTTTTTATTTTCTCCTTTATTCTGGATTCCATTATTTTTCCTCCCTCCTATGTTAAGCTGACTGGTCTATAGTTCCCTGGACATGTTCTATCCCCTTTAGAAATGTTAGCTATCCGCTCGTCCTCCGGCACGATACCTTATTCTAACGAATTATTAAACATGTATAGTAATGCCTCTACTATTTCTTCCCTAGATTCATTTAAAATACGTGGAAGCAATCCATCCAGACCAGAGGTTTGTCCTCTTTGCTCTGGATTAATTTTAAAAATATTTCTTCTCTTTTTACTTTAAATGCAGTTATCTCTTGCTAATCTCATGATCCGATGTTATGTACAATTATTTTGTCTCTCTGGTAAGTATTAGAGCAAAGTAATGATTTAATATTTCTGCCATCTATCTATCATTGCCTGTAAAACTATCATGTCCATCCCTCAGTGGTCCTAGTCCCATCCCAAATTTCCATTTTTTGTGTGCCGATAAAATATTTTACTATTTTCTTTTATGTTCCTTGATTATTTAATTTCACAGTTGTTTTTTGCATTTCTAATTGTGTTTTTATTTTACTTCTCTCCTAATCTCTTCATATTCTCTCTTGTCATGATCTCCCCTGCTGACCATGCATTTAGTATATGCCTCTTTCCTTACCCTCAAATTTTCCCTTGTGTGTTTATACATCCATTAATTTTTAGCTTGTTCTTGCTTTTTAGCAGAATATATTTTTCCATTGAACACAGTTTTAAATATTTCCCAATGCTATGCTACATTATTGTTTGCCAAAATTGATGTCCATTTTATTCTCACAAATTCTCCTCTCAGGCCCGCAAAATCGGCTTTTCTGCAATCTATTAACCTGGCTTCCGTCATACTTTATGTCCTCCTGGATTATGAACTTAAAATGCATAATATGATGATCACTTTTGCTTAGATTGTCCCCTACTTTTACTTCTTTTGCCTGTTCTGCTTCATTCCCCATTGATAGAAAAATAGCGAATTCCCCGTTGTTGGGCTTTTCACATATTGGGTTAGAATAGAATCCTGTACATATTGTACGAAATCCATTCCCTTTTTCCCTTTAACTACCTCTTCTGTCCAATGAATAGCGAGGTAGTTTAAATCCCCCATGATTATTATTCCATGTTTTTAAGAATGTATCTAATAATTTGCCCATTTCTTCCTCCACCTCCCTTCCACTATTCGGGTTGTATAAACTGCCCCTATTAATGCGTTTGATCTTTTATTATCTTTTATCTCTATCTACATGGATTCCAATGTTTTCTTGCTGATAGCTGCGTCACTTTTACAAATGGGATTATGAAAGAATTGTACAATGATTACAACATTATTGGAAGAACTCCAGGATTTTTTAAAACATGAAGTACAAGAAGAATTCCACAGATCAAAGTTCACGGGGTTGGGGGTAATGTATGAGCATGGATAGAGTATTGGTTAACAGATAGACAACAGAGAATCTGGATAAATGGTTCATTCTCGGGTTGCCAATCAGTAAGTAGTGGGGTGCCGCAGGGATCAATGCTGGGACCCCAACAATTTACAATCTATATTAACGACTTGGAAGAAGGGATGGAGTGTAACGTAACCAAGTTTGCTGATGATACAAAAATGAAAAAATGAGAGGAAAAGCAATGTGTGAGGAGGACACAACAATCTGTAAAAAGACATAGACAGGCTAAGTGAGTGGGCAAAAATTTGGCAGATGCAGTATATTGTTGGAAAGTGTGAGGTCATGCACTTTGGCAGAAAAAAATCAAAGAGCAAGTTATTATTTAAATGGAGAAAGATTGCAAAGTGCTGCAGTACAGCGGTACCTTGGCGTACTTGTGCATGAAACACAAAAGGGTAGTATGCAGGTACATCAAGAGATCAGGAATCTTGGCATTTATTGCAAAGGGGATGGAGTATAAAAGCAGGGAAGTCTTGCTGCAACTTTATAAGGTACTGGTGAGGCCACACCTGGAATACTGCGTGAAGTTTTGCTTTGCATATTTACGAAAGGATTTACTTGCTTTGGAGGAAGTTCAGAGAAGGTTCACAAGGTTGATTTCAGGGATGAGAGGGTTGACTTATGAGGAAAGGTTGAGTAAGTTGAGCAGTTACTCATTGGAGGGCAGAAGAATGCGAGGTGATCTTATCGAAACGTATAAGATTATGAGGGGGCTTGACAAGGTGGATAGAGAGGATGTTTCCACTGGTGGGGGAGATTAGAACTGGAGGGCATAATCTTAGAATAAAGGCCGCCTATTTTAAACAGATATGAGGAGAAATTTGTTCTCTCAGAGGATTGTGAATCTGTGGAATTCACTGCCTCAGAGATCAGTGGAAGCTGGGACATTGAATAAATTTAAGAAAGAAATAGACAGTTTCTTAAACGTTAAGAGGATAAAGGGTTATGGGAGCGGGCGGGGAAGTGGAGCTGAGTCCATGATCAGATCAGCCATGATCTTATTGAATGGCGGAGCAGGCTCGAGGGGCCTTACGGCCTACTCCTGTTCCTATTTCTTATGTTCTTATGTTCTTATGTATAAAGTGAAGATGTCGAGCATAGCGTTTCCCGTATTTTTACAGTAAGATCCAGATGTGGTTACAACAACGTTCTCCTTGCTGGAGAACCAATGACTATCGTTTGATTGTAATTTTAAAGTAGTGTTTCAATCCTTCGTGTCTTTTTGACATTCATATTTTCTTCAAGCACTCATTGCGCATTATGTGCATTATATAACATTACTAGAAGTTAGACCGAAAAACTGTTCTGAATTTTCACTGCCACTGTTACAGAATATAAGAACTTGTACATTTTTTCGAAAAGCCGATGAGGCCCAAAAGCCTATCCCATTTTTGATTGATTTAACATAAGAACATAAGAATTAGGAACAGGAGTAGGCCATCTAGCACCTCGAGCCTGCTCCACCATTCAACAAGATCATGGCTGATCTGGCCGTGCACACAGCTCCACTTACCTGCCTGCTCCCCATAACCATTAATTCCCTTATTGGTTAAAAATCTATCTATCTGTGATTTGAATACATTCAATGAGCCAGCCTCAACTGCTTCCTTGGGCAGAGAATTCCACAGATTCACAATCCTCTGGGAGAAGAAATTCCTTCTCAACTCGGTTTTAAATTGGCTCCCCCATATTTTGAGGCTGTGCCCCCTAGTTCCAGTCTCCTCGACCAGTGGAAACAACCTCTCTGCCTCTATCTTGTCTATCCCTTTCATTATTTTAAATGTTTCTATAAGATCCCCCCTCATCCTTCTGAACTCCACCGAGTAAAGACCCAGTCTACTCAATCTATCATCATAAGGTAACCCCCTCATCTCCGGAATCAGCCTAGTGAATCGTCTCTGTACCCCCTCCAAAGCTAGTATATCCTTCCTTAAGTAAGGTGACCAAAACTGCACGCAGTACTCGAGATGCGGCCTCACCAATACCTGTACAGTTGCAGCAGGACCTCCCTGCTTTTATACTCCATCCCTCTTGCAATGAAGGCCAACATTCCATTCGCCTTCCTGATTACCTGCTGCAACTGAAAACTAACTTTTTGGGATGCATGCACAAGGACCCCCAGGTCCCTCTGCATCGCAGCATGTTGTAATTTCTCTCCATTCAAATAATATTCCCTTTTACTGTTTTTTTTTCCAAGGTGGATGACCTCACATTTTCTGACATTGTATTCCATCTGCCAAACCTTAGCGCATTCGCTTAACCTATCTAAATCACTTTGCAGCCTCTCTGTGTCGTCTACACAACCCGCTTTCCCACTAATCTTTGTGTCATCTGCAAATGTTTTTACACTACACTCTGTCCCCTCTTCCATTTATCTACCCCATCTACCCATATGCTTATCATATCCCACAAAGCTTTCTCATGCCAGAGAAAAATGTACCTGCCTGCTGGACGCATTTATATTTTCAGCTTCGCTGTACAGCCAAGGAAGTATCATCATTTTGTGAATGCACTAATAATCCACAGAATGTGAATTCAAATCTATTGCAGTTTAAAAGTTTGAAATCAACTTATGAATATAATCTGGGAATAAAAACACAAGCACTAGTAAAAATGACCTTGAAGTTGTCGATTATCGATTAAAAAAACATCCAACTGGTTCACTACTGTTCATTCGGAATCAAAATCTGCATTAATATAATAAATGTAATAACTACAGGACATCCGAAAGCACTTAACAGCCAGTTAAGTATTTTCAAATGTAGTCACTTTTACAAATGTAGGGAAACATAGAAGACGAATTGCTAAAAGCAAGCTCCCACAAACAACATTCAGATAATGGCCAGTAAATTTGTTTTCGTGGTGTTGCTTTAGCACAGCAAGGAAACGGTCCAACTTTTCTTTGAATCGTGCAATCTGATCTTTAATGTGAACCGGAGCAATGTCTCAGTTTCATGTCTCATCATAAGGATAGCACATCCATTATTATCTTCTTCAAATCGATATATCAGCATCATTGAACCATGCCTCAGGATTGTATGAGTATTCGTTTTTTAAGTGATTTATTTTTCGAATAATAGCTGGTAGGGAAAACAATATTGAACAATGGGAAGCTTTGAAACAGGAAATCATTCAGGTAAAAGTAGACAAGTTCCTATGAGGGGAAAAGTAAGGGTATCCAAATCTGTAGCTCGCTGGACGAGGAAAGATATAAGGTCCAAAATTCATCAACTCACCGCCCACTGCCACCGACTGTCACCCACTGCCGCCAACATTGCTCCTGCAGATCTGCCCAATGCCACTTTCGAGGTTGCCTGAAGCAGGTGGGAGGGGGGAGCCACCAGGAACCGCCCACTTACATCAACGGATGGCCGAGATGCGCAACTGCGCTCCTGCCAGCTGAGCTCCCAGATTGGCGCAGGTGGGAGTCAGCGCCAGAATGGGGCTGGACCACTGTGAGGAGGCTGATCTGTCCCTGATGGTATGTATGAAAATCGTTCAAAAAAGATTCATGAACATTTTTAATTGTTTTTTCCACAGCGACTTACCTTGATGGGGTCGCCCGAAGTTTTTCCCGTAGTTTTTTTTTGTTCTTGATTTTTATTTTTATCTTGATCCTCTATGGGCCTGACTCCATCCTCAGCGGCACTTGGGCGGAAAGCACCTCTGCCGCTGAGAATGGGAGCTCCCGCCAGCTGCCGCAAAGTTTGCGTAAGTCCCTCAATTGCCACACACTAACCTTCGACGGACATTACATCGAAAATAAGGGCAGGAGTAGGCCATGCGGCCCTTCGAACCTGCACCACGGTTCAATATGGTCATGGCTGATCATGCATTTCAGTACCCCATTCCTGCTTTCTCTCCATACACCTTGATCACTTTAGCCGTGAGGGTCACATCTAACTCCCTTTTGAATATATCTAACGAACTGGCCCCAACAACTTTCTGTGGTCGAGAATTCCACATGCCCATAACTCTGAGTGAAGAAGTTTCTCCATATCTCGGTCCTAAATGGTTTACCCCTTATCCTTAGACTGAGCGCCCTGGTTCTGGACTTCCCCAACATCGGGAACTTTCTTCCTGCATCTAACATGTCCAATCCCGTCAGAATTTTATATGTTTTTATCAGATCCCCTCTCATTTATCTGATTCTACAAGCCTAGTAGATCCATCCTTTCTTCATATATCAGTCCTGGCATCCCATGAATCAGTCTGGTGAACCTTTGCTGCACTCTCTCAATAGCAAGAATGACCTTCCTTAGATTAGAAACATAGAAATTAGGTACAGGAGAAGGCCTTTCGGCCCTTCGAGCCTGCACCACCATTCAATAAGATCATGGCTGATCATTCACCTCAGTACCTCTTTCCTGCTTTCTCTCCATATCCCTTGATCCCTTTAGCCGTAAGGGCCATATCTAACTCCCTCTTCAATATATCCAATGAACTGGCATCAACAACTCTCTGCGGTAGGGAGTTCCACAGGTTAAGAACTCTCTGAGTGAAGAAGTTTCTCCTCATCTCAGTCCTAAATGGCTTACCGCTTATCCTTAGACAGTGTCCCCTGGTTCTGAACTTCCCCAACATCGGGAACATTCTTCCTGCACCTAACCTGTCATGACCCGTCAGTATTTTATATGATTCTATGAGATCCCCTCTCTTTCTTCAAAACTCCAGTGAATACAGGCCCAGTTGATCCAGTCTCTCCTTATATGCCAGTCCTGCCATCCAGGGAATCAGTCTGGTGAACGTTCGCTGCACTCCCTCAATAGCAGAAACGTCCTTCCTCAGATTAGGAGAACAAAACTGAACACAATAATCCAGATGAGGCCTCATGAATGACCTGTACAACTGCAGTAAGACCTGCCTGCTCCTACACTCAAATCCCTTAGCTATGAAGGTCAAAATACCATTTGCCTTCTTCACCACCTGCATGCCAACTTTCAATGACTGATGTACCATGACACCCAGGTCTCATTGCACCTCCCCTTTTCCTAATCTGCCGCCATTCAGATAATATTCTACCTTCGTGTTTTTGCCCCCAAAGTGGATAACCTCACATTTATGCACATTATATTGCATCTGCCATGCATTTTCCCACTCACCTAACCTGTCAAAGTCACCCTGCAGCCTCTTAGCGTCCTCCTCACAGCTCACACCGCTACCCAGTTTAGTGTCATCTGCAAACTTAGATGAAGGAATTACACTTAATTCCTTCATCTAAATCATTGATGTATATTGTAAAGAGCTGAGGTCACAGCACTGAGCCCTGCGGCACCCCACTAGCCACTGCCTGCCATTCTGAAAAGGACCCGTTTACCCCGACTCTCTGCTTCTTGTCTGCCAACCAGTTCTCTATCCATGTCAGTACATTACCCCCAATACCATGTGCTTTAATTTTGCACACCAATCTCTTGGGTGGGACCTTGTCAAAAGCCTTTTGAAAGTCCAAATACACCACATCCACTGGTTCTCCCTTGTCCACGCTACTAGATCCTCAAAAAATTCCAGAAGATTTGCCAAACATGATTTCCCTTTCATAAGTCCATGCTGACTTGGGCCGCTTTCCAAGTGCGCTAATATTTCATCTTTAATAATTAATTCCAACATTTTCTCCACTACTGATGTCAGGCTAACCGGTCTATAATTAGCCGTTTCTCTCTCCCTCCTTTTTTAAAAAGTGGTATTGCATTAGCTACCCTCCAGTCCATAGCAAATGATCCAGAATCGATAGACCATTGGAAAATGATCAACAATGCATCCACTATTTCTTGGGCCACTTCCTTAAGGACTCTGGGATGCAGATGATCAGGCCCTGGGGATCTATTAACCTTCAATCCCATCAATTTCCATAACACAGTTTCTACTTAATAAGGATTTCCTTCAGTTCCTCCTTCTCACTAGATCCTCGGTCCCCTTGTATCTCTGGAAGGTTATTTGTTTCTTCCTTCGTAAAGACAGAAGCAAAGTATTTGTTCAACTGGTCTGCCATTTCTTTGTTCTCCATTATAAATTCACCTGAAACTGACTGCAAGGGACCTACGTTTGTCTTCACTAATCTTTTTCACTTCACATATGTATAGAAGCTTTTGCAGTCAGTTTTTATATTCCTGGCAAGCTTCCTCTTGTACCCTATTTTCACCCTCCAAATTAAACCCTTTGTCCTCCTCTGCTGAATTCTAAATTTCTCCCAGTCCTCAGGTTTGCTGCTTTTTCTGGCCAATTTAGATGCCTCTTCCTTGGATTTAACACTATCCTTAATTTCCTTTGTTTGCCACGGTTGAGCCACCTTCCCCGTTTTATTTTTACTCCAGACAGGGATGTACAATTGTTGAAGTTCATCCATGTGATCTTTAAATGTTTGCCATTGCTTATCCACCGTCAACCCTTTAAGTGTCATCCACCAGTCTATTCTAGCCAATTCACCTCTCATACCATAGAAATTAACTTTCTTTAAGTTCAGGACCCTAGTCTCTGAATTAACTGTGTCACTCTCCATCTTAACAAAGAATTCTACCATATTATAGTCACTCTTCCCAAAGGGGCCTCGCATAACAAGATTCCTAATTAGGCCTTTCTCATTACTCTTCACCCAGTCTAGGATGACCAGCCCTCTAGTTGGTTCCTCGACATATTGGTCTAGAAAACCATCCCTAATGCACTCCAGGAAATCCTCCTCCACTGTATTGCTAGCAGTTTGGTAAGCCCAATCTATATGTGGATTAAAGTCGCCCATGATAACTGCTGTACTTTTATTGCACGCGTTCCTAATTTCTTGGTTGATGCTGTCCCAACCTCACTGCTGCTGCTTGGTGGTCTGTACACAACTCCCACTAGCGTTTTCTGCCCTTTGATATTCTGCAGCTCCACCCATATAGATTCCACATCATCCACGCTAATGTCCTTCCTTACTATTGCGTTAATTTCCTCTTTAACCAGCAAATCTACCCCACCCACTTTTCCTTTCTGTCTATCATTCCTGAATGTTGAATACCACTGTATGTTGAGTTCCCAGCCTTGGTTACCCTGGAGCCATGTATCCGTGATGCCAATTATATCATATTCATTAATTGCTGCCTGTGCAGTTAATTTGTCCACCTTATTCCAAATACTCCTCGCAATGAGGCACAGAACCTTCAGGCTTGTCTTTTTAACACACTTTTCCCTTTTAGAATTTGGCTGTAATGTGGCCCTTTTTGATTTTTGCCTTGGATTTCTCTGCCCTCCACTTTTACTTTTCTTCTTTCTATCTTTTGCTTCTGCCCCCATTCTACTTCCCTCTGTCTCCCTGTATAGGTTCCCATCCTGCTACCATATTAGTTTAACCCCTCCCCAACAGCACTAGCAAACACTCCCCCTCGGACATTGGTTCCGGTCATGCTGAGGTGCAGACCATCCAGTTTGTACTAGTCCCACTCCCTTAGAACCGGTTCCAATGTCCCAGGAATTTGAATCCTCCCTTCTGCACCATTCCTCAAGCCACGTATTGATCTGAGCTCTCATGCGATTCCTACCACGACTAGCACGTGGCACTGGTAGCAATTCTGAGGTTACTACCTTTGATGTCCTACTTTTTTATTTAGCTCCTGGCTCACTAAATTCAGCCTGTAGGACCTCATGCCGTTTTTTACTGATATCGTTGGTACCTATATGCACCACGACAACTGGCTGTTCACCCTCACCCTCCAAAATTTCCTGTGACATGTCTAAGACATTCTTCACCCTTGTACCAGGGAGGCAACATACCATCCTGGAATCTCAATTGTGACTGCAGAAACGTCTATCTATTCCCCTTACAATAGAATCCCCTACCAATATAGCTTTCCCACTCTTTTTCCTACCCTCCTGTGCAGCAGAGCCACCCACGGTGCCATGAACTTGGTTGATGCTGCCCTCCCCTGATGAGTGATCCCCCCCAACAGTACCCAAAGCGGTGTATCTGTTTTGGAGGAGGATGACCGAAGGGAACCTCTGCACTGCCTTCCTTCCACTGCTCTTCCTGTTGGTCACCCATTCCCTATCTGTCTGTGCAACCTTTACCTGCGGTAAGACCAACTCACTAAACGTGCTATTCACGGCATCCTCAGCATTGCGGATGCTCCAGAGTGAATCCACCCATAGCTCCAATGTGGTCTGTCAGAATCTGCAGCAGAATACACTTCCCACACATGTAGTCGTCATGGACATTGAAAGCATCCCTGAGTTCCCACATAGCACAGGAGGAGCATGACACGTGTCCGAGGTCTCCTGCTATGACTTAACCCTCAGATTAACTTAATTTGGCAACAATAATGATAAAGGTTACCTACCAATAAGGAAAAGAAAAAGAAAAACTACTCACCAATCACCAGCCAGTCACTTACCCCCTTGGCTGTAATATCACCTTTCGATTTCTTTCTCCTTCATTGTTTACCTTCTGCCCCTGTAGCTGCACCAGCTAGCCTCTGCCAACTCCCCGGACTCCTGCCTCCCGACTCCCCAGACTCCTGGTCTCGCTGGCCTCTTATAGGCTTCATCCGATGCTGCTCCCCGTTCTGCCGCCTCCTTGACTGCCCGGACCCCTGGTCTCGCTGGTCTTTGATAAGCCTCCTCCGACGCTGCTCCCCAGAATTCCACATTCCGATTCCCCAGACTCCTGGTCTCACTGGCCTATTGTAGCCGTCCTCCGATGCTGCTCCCCGGGCACCCGCCTCCTCGACTGCCCGAACTCCTGGCCTCTTTTCGGCCTCCGCCGACGCTGCTCCCTGTACTCCCACCTCCTCGACATTCTTCATGAATATCCTGCCGAAAGTACCGTCAGGTACCTCAGCGGCCATTGGCAGCACTTTCAGCGGCACTTGGGTGGACAGAGGCCTTGACCAAATTCGATCCCATAGATATTAAAATAAGACAGAAATAGAAGGCCTATGACAATTGTAAGGTGTATAATACCATAGAGACTCAAGGTGAATATAGAAAATATAGAGGAAATCTAAAAAGGGGAAGAAGAGGGATAAAGATAGAATAAGACAAATAGAAAATGAAATAAAGACTTGCATTTATATAGCACCCTTCATGACCACCGGCCTTCTCAAACAGCTTTACAGCTATTAAAAGACTTTGGGAGTGTAGTCACTGTTGAAATGTAGGAAATGTGGCAGCCAATTTGCGCACAGCAAACTCCCACAAACAGCAATGTGATAATGACCAGATAATCTGTTTTCCTTATGTTGATTGAGGGATAAATATTGGCCAAAACACCGGTATATCTCCCCTGCTCTTCGTTGAAATAGTGACATGGGATCTTTAACATTCACCTGAGAGAGCTGAATGGGACTGGGTTTGATGTCTCATCTGAAAGACGGCACCTCCGCACTGCACTCATGTACATTTATGTATTCAATTTGTGGCTAACATGAAAAGGAGCCCCAAAATCTTTTTATTAACAAATAAATATTAAAAGGGTAGTCAGTGGGAGGGTGGGGCCGATTAGAGACAAAAAGTAGATCTTCTTGTGGAGGCAGAGGGCATGGCTGAGATAATAAATGAATGTTTTGCATCTATCTAAACTAGAGAAGAGGATGCTGCCAATGCAGCAGTAAAGGGGGATCCAGTTGTGATGTAGGATAGGATAAAAATAGAAAGGACACTCGGCCGGATGAGATGCTGAGTGAACTAAGGTGGAAATTGCTGGCGTTCTGGCCACAACCTTCCAATTCACTTTCTACGTATGGGAGGTACCAGAGAATTGGAAGATTGCAAATGTTACATCCCTGTTCAAAAGGGGGGGTGTATAATACTGGCAAATACTGGTCAGTCAACCTAATGTTGGTGGTGGGGAAATATTAAGAGATAATATTCTGGGACAAGGTTCATTAGAATTTGAAAAAATATGGCCAAATGTGAAAGTCAGCAAGGAATTGTTAAAGACAAATATTCTTCGACTAACTTGTTCGAGTTCTTTGATGAAGTAATCAGGGTAATGCAGTTGAGTTTGTGTATCTGGACTTTCGAAAGGCGTTTGACAAAGTCTGACATTATAGGCCTGTTAGCAAAAGTAAGGCACACGGAATTAAAGGAACAGTGGCAGTATGGATACAAAATTTGCTAAGGCATAGAAAGCAGAGAAACTGTTGCGTTTCAGCCTGGTGTCTCTGTTTTCAAATCCCTCCATTGCCTCGTCCCTCCCTATCTCAGTTACCTCTTCCAGCCCTAGAGCCCACCGAAATATCAGTGTTCCTCCAATTGTAGCCACTTGAGCATCCCCGATTTTAATCGCTGCACTATTGGTGACCGAGCCTTCAGCTGCCTGGGCCCAGAGCTCTGGAATTCCCTCCATAAACCTCTCCACCAGCGCTCATTAAAATCTCCCTCTTTAAAAAAGCTTTTGTTCATGTGCCCTAATATGTCCTTATATGGCTCAGTGTCAAGCAATGGCCCAGAGATTCCGGCCTCCCTGGATCGTACGGAGTTTCTCCAGACCCAGGAAGGCATCAGAAAAGCCATTTTTCAATGTACATCTCGGGAGCGAGGACATTTGCAAAGGCAAGATTGCGGAATTTACACATGTCCTCTAAACTCTTGTGCCTGATAAAAGGAGGTGCATAGCCTACTATTACAGGTGTAAGAGTCTTAAGACACACTTAAAACATAAAAAAATAAAATTTCAATATACATTTTATTTTTTAAAACCCTGCTCATTGCGGTAAATATATGTTAAACCATAATTTAAAGAACTTTTGGAAAACTCGGAAATTTTTTTCTTTAAGATATTTATTAACTTTAATTTCAATTAATTTTAATTATGTCAGGTGTGTTTTTTATTTTTTAATTGGTGTTATTGTGTTTGTTTTTTTATCTCAATTAATAGCAATGAGAACTTGTAGATACAGAGTTCCCATTGCTATTAATTGAGAATACGTTACCTGATTGGTTCAGCAGTCACACGTGACTGCATCTTCTGCTTTGGAACCTGGAGGACGGGAGAGTGCTTGCAGCGTGGGAAGAGAAGGCCTCCCCAATAGAATTCCATGCTCCTCCGGGACCACCAGGTATTTTTGGAAAAATTCTCCGGTCTGAAGCAATTGCCCGCCAAAAGCCTCTGACCGGAATTTCAGGGCCAATAATTTGTTTAACTTTTTTAAAAACCGGAAATATATATATTTTTTAAATATATCAATAACTTTAATTTAAATTAATAAAAATATGTTGTGCATTTTTTCTATCTTTTATTATCGGTTATGTGTGTTTTGAAGGCTGTTTCTCATTCACAATAATGGGAACTCCAACTTCCCATTACACTATACCTGATTGGCTGCCCAGAGCCATGTCACTCCAGCTCCAGGCCTGCGCACATCCCAACGTGCATGCGCTCCGACGTGCACTCCCAGTCGAACACCCACGGGAAGGAGAAACCGGGAATTCTGGGCCATTAATTCGATAATCTTTTGAGAGGAGTACATCATGCCGAATATCAACGTACTTTATATTAGAATTCATGACAGCGACAAAGGTACTAAATCTGAAAGTGGTTAGAAATACGTAAAATAATGTACCTTACAGAGAGAAGAAAGACTGTTTGCATAGTATGTGATAATCAACTTTGCAGTCTGGCCAGTATTCTGATGGAGCCGATCACCTGCACTTTGTACAACTGTCTTGATTTCAATCCATTGATCAATGGAATGAAGTTCGGCCGGGTTCTACAACTATTGTGTGATGGGGCAAATTGCCTCCCAGCTCTCTGCCAATCTCTTCTGTAATTAAAAAGCAAAATACTGCGGATGCTGGAATCTGAAATAAAAACAGAAAATGTTGGAAATCTCAGTGGGTCAAGCAGCATCTGTGGAGAGAAAAACAGAGTTAACGGTTTCTGGTCAATGGCACTTCATCAGAACCGGCGAATGTTCGAAAAGAGCACATTCTTTAGAAGCACTGAAAGGGGGAGGGGAAGAACAAACAAAAGGGAAGGTCTGTGATAGGATGGAAAGCAGGAGAAATTAGAGAGACAAAAGGGATAATGCTGCGAATTGCAATGGTAATGACAGAAGTTCGAAAAGGGGTAATCGGAATAGGTTGTGAATGGCAAAATAATGACCAGCTGCCATTTGGAGACAAAGAGGAAAAAAGTATGATGGGGAGGAAGGGAGCCAAAGATGGCCAGAGGTTATTCTATGAAATTGTTGAACGCGATGTTGAGCCCATAAGGCTGTAAAGTGCCTAAACTAAAGCTGAGGTGCTGTTCCTTGAGCTTGCATTGAGCTTCATTGGAACAGTGCTCGAGTCTGAATTGGAGTGACAGGCGACTGGAAGCTCAGTGTCGCACTTATGAACTAAACGGAGGTGTTCTGTAAAGCGGTCACCCAATCTATGCTTGGTCTCCCCAATGTAGAGAGACTACATATTGAGCAGCGAATACAGTATACTAAATTGAAAGAAGTACAAGTAAATCGATGATTCACCTGGAATGATTATTTGGGGTCCTGGATAGTGGGAAGGGAGGAGGTAAAAGGGCATGTGTTGCATCTCCTGCACTGGCATGGGAAGGTGCCATGGGAAGGGGAGGGCGTGCAGGGGGTAACTGCGGAATGGACCAGATGTCACGGAGGGAGCAGTCCCTTCAGAATGCTTAGAGCAGAGGGGAGTGGAAGATGTGATTGGTGGTCAGATCATCCTTCTGTAATTCCCTATTTGAATCGTTCAGTTGAGCTTGCTGGCAGAGATCTGAAACAGCCCTAACCAAATTCATGAGCAACATCCTCTATGAATGTGGTCATAGTGCTTTATCCATTTTTACCCTCCACAGTGTTCGATATAATCGATCATGCCACCCTCCTCCAATGCCTCTTCTCTATTATCCAGCAGCATGAAATTGCCCCTCCAATCAACCATATACAATTGTAGCCTAAGCACCTCCGGTAATAGATTCTCTTCCACTCTCTGTTTGATATCTCCAGAGTCGCCCAATTTTATATCCTTAGACCCCTCCCATTTTTCACCTACATGCTTCCGCTCAGTGATATTCTGCAAGCACGGGGCAATCGATCATATCGAACACTGTGGAGGATGAAAAGGGATAAAGCACGACGACCACATTCACAGATTCTGAAAATCTACTGGGAGGATAAGGGCCCCAAAGTCGCTGTTCTCACTCATGCTAACATCCCCAGCATCGAAGCACTGACTACACTGGACCAGGTCCATTGGGCGGGCCACATCGGCCGCATATCCCAGTGGAAATAAACTTTAGCACCAATAGAAACCTGTTCAACTCAAGGCTAGATCCAAGCTCATTCCATCCTGTCATCAAACTACAGCAGGTAGACGATGCTTGCATCTGCGCACGCTCAGAGGCCGAACTTATAAGCCACCGTCAACACCTTCACTGAGGCGTACAAAAACATGAGCCTTAGGCTAATCATCCATAAAACAAAGGTCCTCCACCAACCTGACAGCACCACACAGCTCTGCCCTCTGGTCATTAAAATTCATTGCTCGGTCTTGAACAACGTGGACCTTTTCCCATTCCTCGGGAGTCTACCATAAGGAAGGGCAGATATCGATGACAAGGTCTAACACTGCCTCCAGTATGACAGCACAGCCTTCAGTTGCCTGAGGAAGAGAGTGTTTGAAGACCAGGACCTCAAATCCAAGAGTGTAGCTACTACTCGCCTATGGACTATGCCCACCAGCGACTTTTCCCCCTTGTTATTTCTTATTTCCACCCAACATGATTCAACATCCTGATCTTCTGAGCCAATATCGTTTCTCACTAACGCACTGATCTCATCCATTATTAATAGAGCTACCCCACCTCCGTTTCTGTCATTCCGTCCTTCCAAATTGTCAAATATCCCTGAATATTTAGTTCCCTCTCCTGGTCATCTTGCAACCACGTCTCCGTAATGGCTTTCAGAGTGTACCTACTTGTATCGATTTGCGCTGTTGACTCATCTATTTCATTACGAATGCTGCGTGGATTCAGATAAATAGCTTTTAATTTTTTTAACCACTTTTTCCTGCTTTGACCCACTTTCTCATTCACGTTTATGTTTGTATATTCTGTCCTTTCCTGGCACGCTCTGCTTTTCATTACCCCATTATTACCCTGCTCTATTGCATTCTCCTTATTTTTTGACTTTTACATTTTTGCTCACCTGAACCCTCCGCTAGTTAATTGATTCACCAGGACTCTAGTCCCAGCATCGTCTAAGTGCAGCCTGTCTGCACGAAACAGCTTCCTCTCACCACAGTACTGGTGCCAGTGTCCCATGAAGCAAAACCCATTTCTCCTACATCAGTGTTTGAGCCACATGTTTAACTCTCTGATCGTATTTACCCTATGCAAAGTTATTCATTGCTCGGGTAGTAATCCAGAGGTTATTACCTTTGTGGTTCTGTTTTTTTTATTTGGCCCCAGCTGCCCATAATCCCTCAGCAGAATCTCTCCATGTCGTTGGTTCCTACGTTGACCACGGCAACTGGGTCTTCCCCCTACCATTCCAAGTTCCTGTCCAGCTCAGATGAGAAGTCCTTAACCCTGGCACCAGACAGGCGACGCAGCCTTCGAGACTCACGCTTTCGGTTGCTGAGAACAGTATCTATCCCCACCACTACAACGTTTATTTTTGCTCCCCCCACTTGAATGGCGCCCTGAACCATGGTTCTGTGGTCAGTTTGCTCATCCTCCCTGCAGTCCCTGCTCTCATCCACCCAGTGAGTCAGAGCCTCGAACCTGTTGGACAAGAGTAAGAGTTGAGGCTCCTACCATTCCATCCTGAGTCCCCATACCTTCATCACGTGCACTCACATCCTTTTGTCCCTGGCCACAGATCAAATTTGAATTAATTAACATAATTGGTGTGATTTGCTCTTGGATCGCAGCGTCCAGGTAACTCTCCCCTTCTCTGGTGTGCCATAGTGTGTGCAGCTCAGATTCCAGCTCATCAACGCGGAGCCGAAGTTCCTCGAGCTGCAAACACTTTTTGCAGATGTGGTCGCCATGGATCTCAATGGTGTCCACCAGCTCCAACATTTTGCAGCAGTAACACAGTGCCTGCCCTGCCATCTATAATGTATTTAATTAATTAGATTTAGTTTTTAGATTTTATTCCCAGCCCCTAATTTAAGGCCTTTAATTTAAAGCAAGAAGAGAGAGAAAGAAACTCACCAGCCAATCACTTCCCTCTTTTCATGTGACGTAGAACGTAGTCACACTATTTATTTTTGCCGCGCTCTTTGTGCTGCTCGCTGCTTTTATGCTCCACTGCTCCTCGGGTGTTTTCTCCTAGTTGGGGGGCGGGGGGGTCGGTCGGCGCTCTTTCTCGGAGCTGCTCGCTGCCTTTTTAGCTGCCCGCTGCTGCTCCAGTGTTCCCATATAGGTCGGGGGGTAGGCGCTGTCTGCCTCACCTGTTACAGAGACTTTAATTCCCGCATTGGACTATACAGCTCCTGAGAACTCTCTTTTAGAGTGGAAGCAATTTTTCCTCTATTTCGAGGGACTGCCTATGATGATGATGAGCCTCCCCATGTGCATAGAAGTTACAACACAGGAACAGCCCATTCAGCCCAACTCGTCAATGGCATCATGTATTCTCCGCGTGAGCAAGTCGTTATCAGCACATTGGCTCACAGTCATACCGTATCACTTCATCTTCTTTTATATTCAATACCGCTTGTAATAAAACATAGAATCCCATTTGCTTTTTCATGGCATTATCAATCTGTGCTTCGTCTTTCAATATATTTTACGCAAAATCCCTTTGCACTGCTATAGCACGAAACTTACTTTAATTCAGACCAGAGGTACTGCTATCATTTTTTACCAACATATATCGCCTCACAGTTTTTGACATCGAATCCCTTCTGCTATATTTTAGCCCATTTAAGTCTTAGATGAATCTTAGCTTCCTATAGCAAAACAATGGGAAAACCAAATCCTCTGCCTTCTCCAGCCACAAACACCTTTCTTTTCCTTTGATTCCATCCCTCTCCCTGCCCATCCATTCAGGCTGAATCCAACTGCTCACAAATTTGACATCCGGTTCAATCATGAGTGAATTTCATACCCTATATCTTCTCCATCAAAAAGACCACCTGGCGAAGCTGTTGGCAGGGCTTTTGATCAGGAAAGCGGCCTTGACCCTGTCGCAGCAGGTGAGACACAGATATTTATAATGTTGTGTGTAAGGAGTGTGGGGAACCTCTGCTTTAAGGCAGCATCTAAGACTGAGAATATCCATTTGTGAGGAGAATATTTCTATTCGTAGTGGACTGTTGCGGACAGCACCAATCGAGTGTGTAGGTTGTGGTGGCGTGCAGTAGAATCGTGTGTCTGGGAAGAGGGGTTATGTGTAGCTTTGGAGTACACCACTAGAGTTTGTGATTGATACCAATATCATGCGAATGCAATGCCATGGGGATTCTCCGACTGCTCCATGTAAATTTGGCGAAAGAGCCACGGAACTCCAGAAAAGCCAAGTAAACAGGTAAACAGCTTTTATACTGTGTTTCCAGGGCTTCTGCGGATTCCCCAAGGAAGTTACAGGGGATAATTAATGGACTCGTTATGGAAATGTTCCCCATATCAGAATTTAAAAGTAGGAGAAGGAAAGTAGGAAAGGAAGAAGGAAATAAAGAAAAAGAGAAAGAAAGAAAGAAAGAAAGAAAGAGAGAATGAAAGAAAGAAAGAAAGAACGATTTGAATTTATATGGCGTCTTTCACGTCTTTATTCTCAAAGATGGAGCACAATGCCTCTCCTTTTGAGTAATAATTCTTTGGAGTAGAACTTCCACGGGGAAGGGAAGAGTTCCACATCTCCCGCTGAATTGAGCTGCCGCATTTTCCTACTTAACAATAATAACAGCAATTCAAAAGTAATTCAATGGCTGTGAAGCACTTTGGAAGGTCCTGAGTTTCTGGACCGGACTTTGCAGGGTCTGGGTGATAACCCCTCCGAAACTGAATAACTTCAGAAATTAGCACATGTGTAGCTAAACGAGGAAATCCTTAAGTTCTGCTCAGTCATTTCTTGTTCCACCAAAGGATGCGCTGTTGAAACCCCTTGAGCCGGCAATCAGTGAATTTGCTTGATCTGACGAAAATTACACTAATATCGCTGTTAATCTCCCCGTTTAATGTTGAGCCTTGTTGGAATAGCATATTATGGTTTTAATAGCATATTGATTGATACCTAGAGTTGGGCAGGTAGAGATAAACTATTTCCGCTGGTTCAGGGGTATAGGACTAGGAGGCATAGTCTAAAAATTAGAGCCAGACCTTTCAGGAATGAAATTAGGATACACTATTACACACAAAGGATAATAGAATTTGGAACTCTCCCAAACATAGCAATTGATGCTAGATCAATTGTTAATTTCAAATCTTAGATTTATAGAGTTTTGTTAACCAAAGGTATTAAAGGACATGGGCCAAGTATATGGAGCTAGGTCACAGTTCAGTCATTGAATGGGTCACAGGCTCGAGGGGTTGAATAGCCTCTCATTCCAATCTTCCTTCGGTCCAATAAAGAAGTTTAACTCCGAAAAAAGAATTTTATATTGGTGAAATATCAAATTTCTCCATTATGATAACAATTACAAGATTTTTTTTAATTAAAAACATTTTTAAAGTTTAAAAACATAAGAACATAAGGAGTAGGCCATACGGCCCCTCGAGCCTGATCTGCTATTTAATAAGATCATGGCTGATCATCGACCTCAATTCCACTTTCCCGCCTGTTCATCTTATCCCATATCGCCTAGAGTTCAAAAAACTATCTATCTCAGCCTTGAATATATTCAGAGATTCAGCATCCACAGCCTTCTGGGTCAGAGTATTCCAAAGATTCACAACCCTCTGAATGAAGAAATTAATCCTCTTCTCAGTCTTAAATGGCATACCTCTTATCGAGAGTTTGTGCCCCCTAGTACTAGATACTGCAGCCAGGGGAAACAGCATCTACACTGTCAATCCCCTTCCGAATCTTGTAAGTTTCAATGAGACCACCGCTCATTAAACTCCAGAAGGTTTAGGCCCATTCTACACAATCCCTCTTCATAAGAAAGCCCTCTCATCACAGGAACTTTTGTTGCAAAGCCTCCAAGGCAAGTAGATCCTGCCTTAAATAAGGGGACCAAACTGTGCACAATTCCCCAGATGTGGTCTCAGCAAGGCCCTGTACAATGGTAGCAAGACGTCCTTACTCTTCTACTCCAACCCCCTTGCAATAAATGGGAACATGCCATTTGCCTGACTTATTGATTGGTATACTTGCATGCTAGCTTTCTGTGTTTCTTGCACGAGGACATCCAAACCTCTCTGAACACCAACTTTAAAAATTATTCACCATTTAACAATATTTTGCTTTTTCTATTCTTCCTACCAAAGTTAATAACCTCTTTAATTCCACTTTACTCTGCATTCAGTTAGTCTATCTATATAATTTTGCAGACTCTTCATGAACTCACAGTTTACTGTACCACCTAGCTTTTTATCATCATCAAACTTGGATACATTACACTCGGTCGCTTCATCTAGGACATTAATATAAAATGTAATTAGCCGAGGCCCCAACACTGATCCTTGCGATACCTCACTAGTTACAGCCTGCCACTTTGAAAAATACCCGTTTATTTCTACGTCTGTTTTCTGACCGCTAAACAATCCCTATCCATGCTAATATATTACCTCCAATCCCATGAGCCCTTATCTTCTATAATATCCTTTTATGTGGCGACTGACTTATCGAATGCCCTTTTGAAATGATATTTCAGCATTTTCCTTAACCCCTTATGTGTGTCCCAAACTTTATTTTGCTCACTGTAACATTGTTAAAAAGTGTAGATAATGTACTATTTAATTTCCTTATTTGCTGTCAGTAAGAATTCTTCAATGTGATTGGCTGTTTAGACAGCTTCATGGGGTCACTGCTGCACTACGCTGGGAATCCCCTTTTCACAGTGGTACAATTTCTCGCCACAGAGATCAACCGAGCAGGTCTTGGAACTGATTATCATTTTGCACCGTGCAGGTTTAGTTGTGCTACTTGTGTACTCGCATAAGACTTAATCTAAAAGCTACCAGAGAAGTCTCTGTACAAACCAGAACTATAGAAGTAACGTTATCATATAGAAATATTTATTTTCATAGAACGTTCATCATTCTTGATGTGTGTTGTGGTCCTGTTTGTTTCCGATTTTCCCATCAGTTGTTTTCTGCTGTTCTCTTCTGGTTTGAACAAGATAATGTAACATTTTGGAGCAAAGATACAGCTCAGCAGCCCAAAGCTCGATGCTAAAATTGCAAATATTTCCACAGCGACCGTATATTTTCCGGGAGTGCTCACATAAGCGGGGATAAAAGTTACCCAAACTGCAAAAAAGATGAGCATGCTGAAGGTTATCAATTTAGCTTCATTGAACTTGTCTGGTAACGCACGGGCCAAGAAAGCTAAAATAAAACACATACAAGCTAAGAGCCCGATGTAGCCTAACACGCAGCAGAAAGCAACTGTGGAACCCATAGCACATTCAAGGATAATCTTTGCACTTTGATACTTGGTGTTTTTTGCTGGGAGTGGGGGAGAAGTCACCAACCAGATCACACATATTATAACTTGGATCAGTGTACAGAGAAATACAATTGATCTTTGTTGTGTGGGTCCAAACCATTTCATTGCATTACTGGCCGGCACGGTTGCTTTAAATGCCATCAGGACGACCAGAGTTTTACTAAGAATACAAGAAATGCACAGAACAAAGCTAACTCCGAACACAGTATGACGCACCATACATGACCACGGTGATGGCTGCCCAATGAATGCAATGGAGCAAAGAAAGCACAGTATTAATGAGATGAGTAGCAGGAAACTTAGTTCCGAATTGTTGGCTCGTACAATGGGAGTGTTTATGAAATATAAGAAAACAGCTGCAACAGCTCCTGTGATACAAGCTCCAAACAGTGAAATCGCCGTGAGTGTTATTCCCATGCTGTCTTGAAAGGATAGGACCTCAATTTCTTTTGAAATGCATTGATCTCTTCGGCTGTTGGACCAATAATCTGTAGGGCATTTGAAACATTCGATAGAATCTGCAGAGAAACAAAGGAACAAATAATCGTTCAGTTATTTTTTTTTAATTAATTTTTGAAATTGACCAAATCTTCTATCGTGGTAAGTCAAACGTGAATTGGTCTTATATCTTGCGCCAATTACTGCTGGAATATTCGCCGAAGTATTCATTATTGCCTACCTGTTTGGTTACTGATCTCCCCATCAGCACAGGTTAAACAATCAAAGCAGCAAACAGGTTGTCCGATACGAACCGCTCTTCTTTTACCTCCAGGACAGCCATCACTACACGTTGAGACTGGCACCTGTGGAAGTAGAAAGTCTTCTTAAATGTCAACGTTTTGTGGAATCGTAGCTCGTTAATCTTACTGATAAATGAACCTTTGCTCTACTGAGGACTGTCGGGCCTTCTTTCACCTTGCTTATTGGAATTCAACATAGCTAGATTTGCTGATGGTAACTAAGGTCCGAGCTATTTGGCCCCTGTTATTTTATGCATCAATAGCATACAGCTGATGGCGAAACTACATTTAAAAATGTTTCCCTCGTGGCAATCAATGGAAGTTTACAACAACAATAACAAAAAAACTTGTATTTATGTAGCGCTTTTAAAGTAGTAAAACGTCCCAAGGCGCTTCACATGAGTGTTCTAAGCCACACAAAAAAATTGACGTCAAGCCTCAGCAGAAGAAATAATAGCAGATAATCAAATGCTTCATCAAAGAGGCAGGTTTTCAGGAGCGTCTTGAAGGAGGAAAGAGAGCTAGTGAAGCGGAGAGGTTTAGGGAGGGAGTTTCAGAACTCAGGGCCTAGGCAGCTGAAGGCACGGCCATCAATGGCTGAACAGTTACAATCACAGGTGCTCAAGAGGGCAGAATTTGAAGAGTGCAGATATCTTGGAGGGTTGTGAGGCTGAATGAGGTTATAGAGATTGAGGGGGGCGAGGTCATGGAGTGATTTGCAAACAAGGACGACAATTTTGAAATTGCTGTGTTACGTAATCGGGAGCCATGGTAGGGCAGTGAGCACAGGGGTGATGGGTGTGCGAGACCTGGTGCGAATTAGGACATGGCCCACCGAGTTTTGGTGACCTCAAGCTTACATAGGGTAGAATGTGGTTGGCTAGCCAGGAGTGTATTGGAGTACTCAAATTTCGACGTAAAAAAATCATGGATGAGAGTTTCAGCAGCAGATGAGCTGTGGCAGCGGCAGAGACGGGCAATGTTATGGAGGTGGAAACAGGCAGTTTTAGTTATGTGGCCGGAAGCTTATTTTACTGTCAAATATGAAACCTGGGTTGCAAACAGTCTGGTTCAGCCTCAGATAGATGCCATGGAGGAAGCGCAGTTCATGGCCGTTTGTGCAAGTTTCGAAAATCAACAGGGGGAAATGGCCCATACAAGATTTCAGTCGTTCCAGAAGTCACCTTACATAAGAACATAAGAAATAGGAGTAGGCCATACGGCCCCTCAAGCTTGCTCGACCTTTCAATAACATCATGGCTGATCTGATCATGGACTCAGCTTCACTTCCCCACCCACTCACCATAACCCCTTATCCTCTTATCGTTTAAAAAAACTGTCTATTTCTGTCTTAAATTTATTCACTGTCCCAGCTTCCACAGCTCTCTGAGGCAGCGATTTCGACAGATTTACAACCTTCTGAGAGAAGACATTTCTCCTTGTCTCTGTTTTAAATGGGCGGCCCCTTATTCTAAGATCATGCCCTCTGGTTCTATTCTCCCCCATCAGTGGAAACATCCTCTCTGCATCCACCCTGTCAAGCCCCCTCATAATCTTATACGTTTCGATAAGATCACCTCTCATTCTTCTGAATTCTAATGAGTAGAGGCCCAACCTACTCAATCTTTCCTCATAAGTCAACCCTTTCATCCCCGGAATCAACCTAGTGAACCTTCTCTGAACTGCCTCCAAAGCAAGTATATCCTTTCATAAATATTGAAACCAAAACTGCAGACAGTATTCCAGGTGTGGCCTCACCAATACCTTATATAGCTGTAGCAAGACTGCCCTGCTTTTGTACTCCATCCCCTTTGCAATAAAGGCCAAGATACCATTCGCCTTCCTGATCACTTGCTATAACTGCAGACTACCCTTTTGTGTTGTATGCACAAGTACCCCCAGTTCCCGCTGTATTGTGGCACTTCATAATCTTTCGCCATTTAAACAATAACTTGCTCTTTGATTTTTTTTTCTGCCAAAGTGCATGACCTCACAATTTCCAACATTATACTCCATCTGCCAAATATTTTCCCACTCACTTAGCCTGTCTATGTCCTTTTGTAGATTTTTTGTGTCCTCCTCACACATTGCTTTTTCTCCCATCTTTGTGACGTGTTGCAGACCAGTGATTAATAGAATTATTTGGCCCAATTCTCTCCGTTCAACAATGTAATCTTAGTTAACAGACATAGGAAAGCGAACAATATGGAAATTAAGATCTGCAGCGTGTGACTAGGATCATGTGTAAGTCGTTTAGAGTACATGGGGAGATTCCCCTCCCTGAAGGCTATGAGTGAACCTTTTTGGGAATTTACAACAATTCAGCAACATTTATCCTGCCACAAATTGAATTCAGCTTCACAACTTTCCGTGAAGAATGATTTGAACTCATCACCACTGCGTTACTAGTCAGATGCTATAACTACCGTACAGTATTTTTGAAGTGAAATGAAATGTCACGTTTGTACGTTGAGTAATTATGCTTATCTGAATGTCCAACAAAGAAAAGAAACCCCTGATGATACCCAAAACATGAAATGGTCAAATCAATATAGAACACGCCTTAAAACAAAGATACCTAGGTTGAAAAGAAAATATGAACATAGGAATTGATAGAAAAAAATTGTAGCAACGAATATTTATCAATTAGTTTACAACAAACGTAGGCATGACGTGAGTAAAGCCCCAGTGGTGGAGAGCTTTGAGAACAATAGGTCATAATTCACCTGTTCCTCGCATAATGCTATACTCACCACATGTCATGTCACACATTACTCATATGCTGTATCCCAAAATATTATTTTCTGAAATAAATCAATTTAATTTCCATTTACATTAACAAATCCGCCAACGCTTCTTCCACATCATCTCCTACAATTGCGACGTATACCACCGAGAAGGACAAGGGCAGCAGGCGCATGGGAAAACTACCACCTCCAAGTTCAACTCCTCGTCACACACCATCCTGATTTGGAAATATATCGCTGCTCTTTCATCATCACCGATTCAAAATCCTGGAATTCCCGCTCTCTTAGCACTGTGTGAACACATTCCCCACACAGATTGCAGCGGTTCAAGAAGGCAGCTCACCACCACCTTCTCAAGGGAAATTGGGGATGGGCAATAAATGGTGGCCTTGCCAGCGACTCGGACATCCCATGAATTAATTAAAAATATACTAACTCCCTCCACAGTGTCCCTCAAGAGCCAGTTCCATTGATTGACTAGTGGCTCACAGAAAAAATGGGCCAAAAAATGCGGTCAGAGGCTTCCCTCGGTTGGTCCTGGGGGAACGTAGTCTCGCGCCCAGAGGGCTAGCTTCACAGATGAGCTTCGAGGCCCACATATTCCAAGAGCATATGCGTATCCTGGGAGCACGTGTGCCTAGACCACCAATCACAATGTAGTATTCTCATTCATAGTTACGGAACTCCGAGCACCAATTGCTATCAATGAGTATACCCCAAAAGTCAAATAAACAGAAAAATAAATTCAAAAAACACTTCACTTTTTTAAAACTAATAGAAATTGCATTAAATGCTTTAGAGAAAGAATATTTGTTTAAATGCTTTAACAGTATTAAAAATAACAAATACCTTTATAGGAAAGGTTTTTAATATACAAATAAATAATAACATTTATTCTTTCCACCTGTTAAACCACTTACGCTTGTAAATGTTTGAAGGACATTTGCTGGGTAACAGTTGGACAAATAGTCCAAATCTCTGCTCGCGAAGAACCTTCTCCCGGGGATCCATTGGAACAGTCAAAAGGGATTTCGACAGTCCTAAGTGCCGCATTTTGGGACATGCGAATCGTGCGCGAGGACCGGTACTTGAGGGCTCTCTACGGGTGTGTGCGTACATTGTAGAGGCCGTGATGTTTGGCCTAATGTTTCCGTAGATTTGTTTTGAAATTGCCCCCTTTAAAATGCAAGCCATGTTGTCTGGTTCTACAAATGAAATACCTCAACAGTCTGTAATGGTCTAAGCACCAAAAGATTCAAAGATACTGCTGAAATGAATGACTAGAGACAAGGATTGGTCTGGTCACTGCGTGTAGCAATCTTGTAAAAGATTTATTCCCACTAGTTCAAATAGATGCGTTTCTGGTGTCGCTTCAGGCATGGGCCGGAATCAACATTCCTAGTGTTTGGTAGATAGAAATGGGCTTACTTTCTTTTCCAGTGCTGTTCCATGCCAATCGATTCTCCTTTCATCCAAAACGAGTTCCTTTCCTGCAGGCAACGCTGCATCGTAATAACCAACTTTAACAAACTGAACCATCCCATCTTCGCGCTTCTGCCAGTTTATCAGGTCATAGGAAGCGATGGGATTTCCGTCCTTATCAAAGCTTATTTCCTCCCCAAACTGGTTGGTGAAACGTACCTCCTTCAGGTAGTGTAGAACCTTTAGAAAAGGCAAAACAATTATATCCTCTGCAACCTTGAATACATTTCACAAAGTTTTCCACAAGAATAATATAGCATTAAAGTGCAAATACTTCTGAGAATCAGTCTATATATAGAAACGTCAGAGGAGAAAGGGGGGCAAAGAAAGGTTATGAGAATAGAATGGCAGCCAACATAAAAGGTAATCCAAAAACCTTCTGTAGTCATATAAATAGTAAAATAGTAGTAAGAGCAGGGTTGGGGCCAATTAAGGACCAACAATGAGACCTTTGTATGGAGGCAGAGGGTATGGCGTAAAAGCTTTAGAAAAGGCAAAACAATTATGTCCTATGCAACTTTGAGTCTATTTCACGTTGTTTGTCACAAGAATAAGATAAAATTAAATACATTACCAATACAAAGACATTGGAACCGGAGCCCTCTACTGCAATGTGTACACATGCATATTTTTCCAGATAAATAACAAATCATTTAGCTTTGGGAGTATAGTGTAACTTGTAGCAATTCCTCACCTGCCAGGGTAGAAAGTTTGACTTTTGGCCACATATAGCGTTCATAAATGGGCCTTTCCCATTTTCACACGATAGTAAATTATGAATGGCGTGAGCTGCCGCATATACCGCTTTGTAAACGTTATAGGAAACTCTTAACTGTGAAACATCGGTGTATGTAGTCTCAATGGTTTCCAAGCTCTCTGAACCTGTGCACGGTTTGTATGGAGTCGGTGATGCGTTTTCTCCCAGAGTTTGATTTGAGATTTTGATGCTGCAGCCAAAAATGTCCCGCCAGAGTTCTTCGACAAATGGATTGTCTGGTGCTGCGGAAGCTTGGATTTTGACCAGAAACTCTCTCAGTCCGGGAATTTCCGCTCTCCTGAGTCCAAACCCGATTGTTCCAGACAGTATTTCCCGAGTTTCCTCAGTCCACAGATGGAATGCTGTGACCCAAGCTTCACTCGCTATTAGCTGGATGTCAGTAATATTCTTCAGTCTGATCTCCTTTACCAAAGACATCGTGTCACTCTCTCCACAGAATATTATGACCACCTTAGCAGAGGACTTTTGAATGGTCTCTGCAACCTGTTGCATTCTTTCCCTCGTACGACCAGGTGAAAGGAATTCGATGTAGGCGATGCAAATTTCAAATTTCGCAACCTCTTCAATTAACGATCTCATCCCGAATCGGCCATAATCGTTATCTTCAGCCACAGCGCCGATCCAAGTCCATTTAAAATACTGTATGACCCTGACTAAAGCTTTCATCTGAGCATTATCACTGGGAATTGTTCTGAAAAAAGTTGGGAACTCACGCTTGTCACTGAGGCATGCGCATGAAGCAAAGTAGCTGACCTATGGGGAAGATATTGTACAGACACGTTTAGAAGCATGGAAACAGAGAACCGTACTGCACAGAAGGCCCATCGTTCCTGCACTGCCTCGTTAAATGAGCTGTCTATTAAGTTTCACAGCCCTGCTCTTTCTCATAGCCCTTAATTGTTTTCCTTTTCAAGTATTTAGCCAATTCCCTCTTAAATGTTACTGTCCAATCTGCTTCCAGCTACCTTTCAGGAAGCGAATTTATGGTCATAGTGACTCGAGATCAACGTTTCTCCTCATCTCCCCTCTGGTTCTTCTGCCAATTACCTTAAATCAGTGACCTCTGGTTACCGACCTTCCTGTCACTGTAAACAGTTAATAGTAATTTTAGACATGGACATGTACCTCGTCCATGTAAGCGTTTATCGCTAATCAGAGAAAAAAATCTTACCATACCAATGCCGAAAGGGGCCACCACTCTCGACACTGCGATAGATTGCGATGATCCTCCATCTCCCACAAGCAGGGACACTGATGGAACTCCAGAGCACGTGTAATTGGAACCGCTTCCCTCTTTCCCCTTCAGTAATTTGAAGGCTCCTTTCAGCCCTTCAGAAGGCGCGTCACAACTGTCGAAAATCTTATAACCCAGAGTTATGTTCGGAAGCAGCTCCGGGTTCCTGTTTATTTCTTCTATTGCAAACGCCATGGTTAGAGCCCAACGCAGACCTCTTTGGCTGAACCTGCTTCACACATGGAGATACTTAACTTTCCAGGCAGGATCATTCCTTCTATGTGATCAATCATTGCAAAGTTAAGAATAAATTGAAACGTGATCGTTTTTCATTAGAATAGTGCAGGTTATTGGCCAATATTAAAGAAGCTTTAAAATGAGAGGAAAATGAAATAGGGTAGATACAAGCAGAATGTTTTCACAGCTGATGGGTCCAGAATGAAAACCACAGGTATGAGATTAACAATAAGAGATGTAGCAGAGAGGGGAGAAGAAACTTCGTCACACGGGAAGTTGTGGGGCTGAAATTCGCGTCCAGAATTAGATGGATGAAAGAAAATGGGCCGAAGAAACACGGGAACATGGCGGGCAAATATGATCAGAATTCTTTGCTATAGTGGAGGCTAAACGTCGACGCGAACCGGCTCACTGAGAGTTATACTATTGTTAGAACTGGTGCTCTAACTGCCAAGAGCGTGCTCTGTATATGCAGGAAGAACACTGCTCTAGGCATCTAATGTTTGAGAATGAAGCCGCCACGCCACTTTTGGTTGTCATTCATTTACACAATAGCATTTGGCCTCAGCACCAATTTACAGTCTATTATCTTTCGGTTAGTAGAAGGTCTAAAAAGTCACAATTTCTCGGGAAAAAATCAAGTGCAATTGCTGCAAAAAGTTGTGTGTGTTGATGGAAGCAGGTGGGCGCAAAATACCTGGATTGCTAATCGTTATCTATTTCGTGGTGCTGTACCTATTTGTTTTCCGGCCAATAAGAAATCGTCTGGACTAATGAGGAGCTTTTCTGGTTCTCTAAAAGCAACATTTGAATCATTATTGTTCCACTGTTTTTGGATAGCCTTACTTTGTTCTCTGCTGCATTTATATGTCCAGGTGGTTCGTGATAGCCCACTGAATCTCATTCCTACACGCTTCTCATTGTACCATCCAGCTGACTGATGAATGTTGCACTGACTTGATCCCAACCACCCATTGGAGAACCCAACTGCAGTTCACCCCCTGTGTAACGAAATGCTTCCTGGCATCTGCTCCATCCTTAATTTTTCTAACCGTGAAACTGTGCCCTCACTTACTGCTACCGTGACAACTGGAGATTCGTACTATTAAGCCTGTTCTACTGATCTACAGGCCGATTTTCTATCTTTTCACATAGATTCTGACTGTTCAGGAGTGAAATTAGGAATCACTTCTACACACAAAGAGTGGTAGAAGTTTGGAACGCTCTTCCACAAATGGCAGTTGATGCTAGATCAATTGTTCATTTCAAATCGACGATCGATAGCTGTTTGTCAACCAAAGATATTAAAGGATATGGGCCAAACGCGTGTATATCGAGTTAGGTGGCAGAGTAGCCATGATCTCATTGAATGGCGAACAGGCTAGAGGGGCTGAATGGCCTCCACCTGTTCCGATATTGCTCTGTTCAAATAGTTATCCAATTCACTCTTGAAAGTAACTATTAAATCTGCTTCCCTCACCCGATCAGCAGTGCATTCCAGAAGATAACAATACGCTGCGGAAAACACTTCTCATCATCTCCCCTCTGGTTCTTTTGCCAATTATGTTAAGGCTGTGAACTCTGCTTTTCGACCCACCCTCGAGTGGAAATCTTTAAAGTAGTTGTATGCAACATACTTCTATCTCGTCCGAGTAAGCGTTTATCGCGAAACAATTGGCACATCTTACAACATCAAAGCCGAAAGGGGCCACCGCTCTCTCCACAGCGATAGATTGCGATGATCCTCCAACTAGCACATATTATGGACACTAATTTACTTATTTATTTAATTAAAACCTTCATGATATCGAACACCTCGATCAAATCTCCAATGAACATTCTCTGCTCAAGGAGAACAATCCCAGTTTCTAAAGTCTCTTAGCATTGCCGAGATAGAAGGACGGAAAAACTAAACGAGTCTAAAAAGGAACACGTGGGATGGGAAACAAAGATGCAGAAACAACGAAAGCACAAAAGGCGCAAAGGCAAGACCGAACCAAAAATGTAAATATGTTTAGAAAAAAAATACAACTCAGACCTGAGTATTTTCAAATGTAAACATTAATGATGACTGTCACTCACTCCACACAGCGCACCGGTTGAGGTTTAGATTGGAATGAATTAGCGTCTGGTGCTGCTCTTAAATGTATTGGGAATAAACCGCCCAGAATAACATCTCCATCCTGAAACATTCCAGGGTTGAACTGTTCCCGAAGTTTGCATGGCAGGTTGGCTACGGAAACCAGAATCTCGACTGGAATCAGTAACAAAAGCTTCCACATGGAATGAAGTGGCATCAGGAAAAGCGGAAGATTTTCTCATGAGTCACTGGGAAGAAAGATTTTAATCTGCGCTTCAGCACTCTGGTGCAAGCGGCCCGCTATACGGGGATATTTAACCCTCAAAACCCAGTCCCAAGCGGTTTCAAACTCAAACCTCGCCGGTGCTCATTAGTGTTGTCTGGTCAGAAAGGCTGACGTAATGTTTTCTGAAGCTCGGGACTATTGTGAAACTGACGGTTTCGTTAGAATAAATGCGGATCCCGCAGAAACGTTCCCATATTTGGAAAATAATCTGCTCAATGTTAAGTAAAAGCTTCAGTAAGGAGAAGGACCGAATTGTTGGCGTTAGCGCATCTATTGAGAAGCTGTTCCATGGACTCGGTGTCTACACGCAGTGTTTGATGCTGAAGATCATTTCACAGTCAGTGACAGAGACACTGAGCGAGTCGATGAAGATCCATTTAAAGGTTACGATTTCAATGTTGATGCTATTAAAGCTAAGTGATTCGCACAGAAGTAACAATAGATAAGTGGCGACCCTTCCTTAAAGAGCTGCTACACATTATTTGCCTTGTATTAGAATTGATCCGTTTCACATGACCGTGACGGCACCATGTTGTTATCATTGATCCGCACTGAGGGGGAGCTTGCTGGCGTCGCTTGAACTCCTATTAGATTATAAATTGATACGATCCCTTTGCCGTTCCGCGAAAAATAGAGCCCTGTGGAAATCACCATGATCACATTGGGGATCTCTTCACATCGAGCGACCACAGGGAATCATCATTGAATATTGAAATTTTAATTAGCTATGCAAGACATGAAAACTGCCGATTCAAGCACATTGCGCGAATTGAAACAAGGTATTCCAAGCGAAACCCCTTACAAGTCACTATCATAAACTAAAACGGGGAGGATGATAAATGTGTTCGGCCTGGGTACCGAACGCATCGAGCTGTATAACATCAGTTTCACATCTGCCGATTTACACATGCATACACCTAGTAATATTTTGTTGCAAAACGCTATAGTTTTCGACTCTGAAATTAGATCCGGAAAATCTACGGACCTGAAGTGTCCTATGCCAACATTCACCCCTCAACCAAATCAACAAAACACGAAACGTGTTCATTCATTTCATGTAACCTTGGTGTACCCAAATAGGATGTTGTGTTTGACTAAATAGCAGGGATGCCTACACTATGAAACGAAGTCATTTCGAAGTGAAGTGTTTTGCGACCTTCCGATGACATGAAACGCTCTCTCTCAATCGACGTTCAAGCGAACTCCAAAGCAACGGCGGATGAACTAAATAAATTAAATGAGACATAATGCTCATGCTGTCAGTCAAAATGTTCTAAGTGCAAGAAAATATGTACCTGCGAAAAATGAATGTAAACAAGTCTCATACATGTATGAACAGAGCAATTCATTAGATTACATAGGGTTACATAGGATATAAAGAACAGAAACACACCATTCGGTCCATCCAGTACATGACAACGTTTATGCTGCACTTGCACATCCTTACACATACTTCCGTATTTCCTCATCTAACTGTATCAGCAAAACTCTCTATTCCCTTCCCCATCGCATGCCTATCTAGCGTTCCCTTAGAAGTATCTATATTAATCGCTTCAACCACTCCCTGTGGTAGCTGGTTCCACATTCTCATTACTCTCTGGGTAAAGATGTTCCTTCTGAATTCCCTATTTGATTTGTTGTTGACAATCAGATTCAAGTTAGTTATGGATAAGGACAAGTATAGGCCTGGAATAAAAATCCTAAATTGGGGAAAAGCTAACTTTGCTAAGTTGAGGAGTGATTTGGCCACAGTGGACAGGAAACAGCTACTTTTGGGCAAATCAGTGTCGGAACAGTGGGAGGCATTCAAGGAAGAGATCCGGAAGGCTCGGGCTAAACATGTGCCTTAAAAGAAAAGGGGAGGGAATAACAATTCTAGAGCCCCCTGAATGTCTAGGGACTTAAAGGGGAGGATAAAGAAAAAAAGGGAAGCTTATGACGTGGGCAGACAGAAAAATACTATAGAATCGTTGGAGAAATATAGAAAGTTAAGAGGTAAAATTGAAAAGAATATTCGCAATGCTGAGGCAAAGCATGAAACATTCTGCTGTAAATATATTAAGAGCAAGAGGGTAATTAACGAAAGGGTAGGGCCTATTAGAGACCAATAGGGTAATCTTTCTGTGGAAGTGGAAGATGCCTGTTTTCAAAAAGGAACGGGGAAATTCAGATTCTGCTATCGAGGACGAGTATGAAATACTGGACGAAATAAACATAGTGAGAGAGAAGGTATTATGGGGTTTAGCAGCTATGAAAGTAGATAATTCCCCAGGCCTGGATGAAATGCATCCCAGGCTGTTGAGCGAAATAAAAGAGGAAATAGCAGAGGCCTTGACCTTCATTTTCCAGTCCTCTTTTGATTTGGGCATAGCGCCGAAGGAGTGGAGGTCTGTTAATGTAGTACCCTTGTTTAAGAAGGGATAAAGGAATAGGCTGACTTATTGCAGACCTGTCAGCCTAATCTCAGTGGTGGGAAAATGATTAGAAAAATCCTGAAAGACTATAAATCTACATTTGGAAAGGCAAGTTTTAATTAGGGACTATCAGTACGGATTTGTTAAGGGAAGAATGTCTGTGCCTAACCTGATTGAATTTTTTGAGGAGGTAACCAAAAGGGTCAATGAGGGTAGTGCATACGATGTAGTGTATATGGACTTTAGAAAAGCTTTTGGTAAGGTCCCACATGGTAGGCTGGTCAGAAAGGTGAAAGCCCATGGAATCCAGGGCGAAGTGGCAAGTTGGATCCAAAATTGGCTTAGAGCTGGGAAGCAAACGGTAATGCTTGATGGATGTTTCTGTGACTGGAACGATGTTTCCAGCGGGGTTCCTCAGGTCCTTTGCTTCTTGCGGTATATATTAATGATTTGATTTAAATATAGGGAGTATGATTATGAAGTTTTCAGATGACACTAAAATTGACTGTGTGGTTGGTAATGAAGCGGAACATCATGGAATGCAGGTGCATATCAATCTACTGGTTAGGTGGACAGAGCAATGGCAAATGGAATTTAAGTCAGAAAAGTTTGAGGTAATGCACTTTTGGAGGGCTAATAAGTAAATGGTATAAACATCAAGCAGTAGGCCACTTAATATTGTAGATAAACAAAGGGACCTTGGAGTGCTTGTCCATAGAACCCTGAAAGTAGCAGGCCAGATGGTTAAGAAGGTATATGAAATGTTTGCCTTTATTGGCCGAGGCATAGAATACAACAGCAGGGAGGTTATGCTTAACTACTATAATACTCTGGTTAAGCCACAGCTGGAGTACTGCTTGTAGTTCTGGTCGCCATATTATAGGAATGACGTGATTGCACGTGACAGGGTGCAGTGGATATTTACTACGGTGCTGCCTGGAATGGAGAATCTTAGCTATGAGGACAGATTGGATAGGTGAAGTTTGTTCTCTTTGGAACAGAGGAGTTTGAGAGGAGACCTCATTGAGGTGTACAGAATTTTGAGGGACCTGGATATAGTGGATAGCAAGGGCCAAATTCCATTGGTGGAGTGGCCAATTATGAGGGGGCATCGTTTTAAGGTGGTTGGTGGAAGGTTCAGTGGGGATTTGCAGGGAGGCTTCTTCATGCAGAGGATTGGGGGCATCTGGAACTCACTGCCTGGAAGGGTGGTTGATGCAGAAACCCTCACCAGATTTTAAAGGTGCTTGGATAGGCACTTAAATTGCCGTAACCTGCAAGGTTACGGATATAGAGCTGGTAATTGGGATTAGGGTGGATGCCCTCTTGCTGGCCGGTGCAGATACAAAGTTAAGTACTGCAGGGAATCGAATATGGCCAGGGTGATCTCCTGGGCTAGTTTCGATCACCTCGATGGGTCGGAGAGGAAATTTCCAAGATTTTTTTCCCAATTGGCCTGAGTCTTTATCTGGTTTTTGCCTTCCCAGGAGATCACATGGTCCGGTTGGGGTGGAGTGTAGAATGTTTCAGAATAAGGGGTGTTGCAGCTGTGTGGGGCGGATTGTTTGGGCTGGATGCTCTTTACCTTTCTACCACTGTTCATAGGTTTAGATGTAACCTTCAGGGCTGCTGACCAAGGGCCATGTGGCTCTTGGTCGGCCGGCGTCAAACATAATGGGCTGAAATGGCCTCCTTCTGCGCTGTAAATTTCAATGTTTCGATCTTTTATTGATGGCCACTAGGTTTGCTCTTACCCACAAGTGGAAATACTCTCGCTGCATCTACTCTATCAAAACCTTTCATGATTTTAAAGATCTCTATAGGTTACCACTCAGCATTCTATTTAAAGTGAAAAGAGACCTAGCTTGTTCATCCGTTCCTGATAGGTAAACCCTCGCATTTCTGGTATCATCCTTGTAAATCTTAGCTGCATCCTCTTCAGAACCTCGAAATCCTTTTTATAATATGGGAACCAGAATTGTAGGCAGTGCTTCAAGTGTGGTCAAAACAAGGTTCAATACAAGTTTAGCACAACTTTCCTACTGTTCAGTTCAATCCCGCTAGAAATAAACCCTAACTCATAGTTTGCTTTTTTATGTTCTTGTTGATCTGTGTCGTTACTTTTAGTGATTTGTGTATTTGTACTCTGAGATCACTGTGTTCTTCTACCCCACTTAGATTCGTAGTTTCCAAGTAATATGTGACCTCCCTATTTTTCTTACCAATATGTAATACGTCACATTTATCTATGTAGAATTTAAATTTAAAATTATATGCCCGTTTTTCAAGTTTATTCATGTCTTCGTGCAATTAGTTTCAGTACTCCACAGTATTGACTTTCCCCACAAACTGGTGTCATCTGCAAATTTAGAAATTGTGTTTTTGATTCCAAAAGTCTAAATCGTTAACATAAATTGTGAACAACAGTGGTCCCAGCACTAATCCGTGTCAAACTTTCTGCCACTCAGGCGAATAACTGAAGGTAAGCATGGATTTGTTAATGGAAAAACTTCTTTGACTAACTTGAATGATTTCTTGATGAAGTAACGGAGAGAGTTGATCAGGGTAATGCAGTTGAGCTTATTTATCTGTACTTTCAAAGGACATTTGACTTGGTCCCACATTATAGACCTATTTGCAAAAATAAAGCTCATGGGATTAAGTGAACAGTGGCAGTATGGATACAAAATTGGCTAAGGGATAGAAAGCAGAGAAACGTCTGATTATCATACTGGAGTCTTTGTTGTGAAATCCCTCCTTGGCCTCGTCCCTCCCTATATCTGTAACCTCATCCAGCCCTACAACCAGCCGAAATATCAGCACTCCTCCAATTCTGTCCTCTTGAGCAGCCCCGATTTAAATCCATGCATCATTGGCGACCGTGCCTTCAGCTGGCAAGGCCCTAAGCTCTGGAATTTCTTCCCTAAACCTCCCCGTCTCTCTATCTCTCTCTCCTCCTTTAAGGCGCTCCTTAAAACGTACCTATCTGGCAAAGTTTTTAGTCATTCTGTTTAATAAAAGAAGGAGCACCAAGCCGACTTCAATTCAGAGTAGAGATAATGGCTGTTATTTTTTACCAACATGTTTCGCTTCACAATTAACCTAACAGAAAATGGGAGGTTATCCACTTTGGCAGAAATAATAGGAAAGCAAATTATAATTTAAATGGAGAAAAATTGCAAAATGCTGCAGTATAGGGAGGTCTCGGGGTCCTTGTGCATGAAACACAAAAAGTTAGTATGCAGGTACAGTAATCAGGAAGGCAAATGGAATGTTAGCCTTTATTGCAAGGGGAATAGAGTATAAAAGCAGAGAAGTTCTGCTACAAATGTATAGGATATTGGTGAGGCCAAACCTGGAGTACTGCATACAGTTTTCGTCTCCGTATTTAAGGAAGGATATACTTGCATTGGAGGATGTTCAGAGAAGGTTCACCAGCTTGATTCCGGAGATGAGGGAGTTGATTTATGAAAATAGGTTGAGTAGGTTGGGCCTATACTCATTGGAGTTCAGAAGAATGTGATCTTATTGAAACTTATAAGATAATGAGGGGGCTCGACAAGATGGATGCAGAAAGGATAATTCAACTCATAGCGGAAACTAAAACTAGGGGACATAGTCTCAGAATAAGGGGCCACCCATTTAAAATTGAGATGAGCAGAAATGTTTTCTCTCAGAGAGTTATAAATCTATGTACTTCTCTGCCCCAGACAGCTGTGGAGGCTGGGTCAGTGAATATATTTAAGGCGGAGATAGGCAGATTTTTGAGCAATAAGGTTGTAAAGTGTTATGGGGAGCGGGCAGGGAAGTGGAGTTGAGTCCAAGATCAGATCAGCCATGATCTTATTGAATGGCGGAGCAGGATCGAGGGGCCAAATGGCCTATCCCTACTACTATTTCTTATGTTCTTATGTTTTTATTTTCTTATGTTCTTATGTTCTTATTGATATTGAATTCCTTCTGCTACCTTTTAGCCCATTCAAGTCTTAGATGAGTCTTAGCTTTTTCTGACAAAACATTAGGAAAACCAAATCCACTGCCTTCTCCCGCCACAAACTCCTTTCTTTTCCTATGCTTTCAACCCTCCAAACTGGTCACCCATTCAGGCTGAATCCAACTGCTCACAACCTTCACATCCCATAAAATCATGAGCTCAATTTCACACCCTTATCATCACATTCAAAGGTGGCAAAGCTGTTCGCAGGGGGTTTTGATCAGGAAAGGGGCCTGGATACTGTTGCAGCAGACGAGACACAGAAAGAGGCCACAGTGAGTGTAAGAAGTGTGACGAGACTCTGTTGTGGGGCAGGAACTAAGACTGAGAAGAAGGTCAATTCTGAGAAGAATATTTGGAGGGTGGGACTACTGTGTAGAGCACCAGTCGGATGTGTAGGTCGTGGCGCTATGCGTGAGAATCTTGTATCTGAGAAGTGGGGTATGTGAAACTTTGGAGTATACTACATTTGTTTTATTCATTCCGGGATATGGGCATCACTAACTCCCCTTAAAAAGTGCTGGTGAGCCACTTTCTTGAGCCGCTACAGTCCTTGTAGTGAAGTTATTCTCACAGAGCTGTTAAGGAGTGAGTTGCAGGATTTTGATCCAGCGATGATGAAGGACCGGCGATATATTTCCAAGTCAAAATAATGTGTAAATTGCAGTGGATCTTGCAGGAGATGGTGCACCCAGATGCATGCTGCCCTTGTACTGCTAGCTAGTTGAAATCGCGGATTTGGGAGATGTTGCCGAAGAAGTCCTGGTGATTTCCTGCAGAGCATCTTATACATGGTACACATTGCAGCTATGGTGCGCTGGTGATAGAGCGAGTATATGTTGAAGGTGGTGGATGGGGTGCCAATCAAGCGGGCTGCTTTGTCTTGGATGGTGTCGAGCTTCTTGAGTGTCGTTGGAGATGCACTCATCCATGCAAGTGAAAAGTATTCCATCACACTCCTGACTTGTGCTTTGTAGATGGTGATGGTGAAAGGCGTTGGGGAGTCAGGAGATGAGATACTCACTCAATCAGCCTCTGACCCGCTCTTGTTGCCATAGGATTTATTGCTGGTCCAGTTAAGTTTCTGGTCAATGGTGACTCCCAAGGTCTTCATGTTGGAGGATTCGTGTTGGTAATGCTGTTGAATGTCAATAGGCAGTGGTTACACTCTCGCTTGTTGGAGATAGTCATTGCCTGGCAGTTGTGTGGTGCGAATGTTATTTCCACTTACCAGCCTAAGCCTGAATGTCGTCCATGTCTTGCTGCATGCAGGCATCTGGACGTTGAAAATGGCACTGATCACTGTGCAATCATCAGTGAACATCCCCACGTCTGACCTGATGATGGGGGAAAGGTCATTGATGAAGAAGCTGAAGATGACTGGGCCTAGGACACTGCCCTAAGCAACTCCTGCAGTGATGTCCTGGGGCTGTGCTGATTGACCTCCAACCACCACATTCATCTTCCTTTGTGAGTCTAGCCAGTGCGGAGCATTCCCCCTGATTCCCATTGACTTCAGTTTTACTAAGGCTCTTTGATGCCTCACTCGGTGAAATGCTGCCTTGATTTCAAGGGCAGCCACTCTCACCTCGCTTCTGCAATTCGGCTCTTTTTTACAAGTTTCGACCAAGGTTCTGATGAGATCTGGTGTCGAGTGGTCCTGGCGGAACCCAATTTGGGCATTCCTGATGATTGAGAGTACAATGATGGATGTTAATTGGCCGCATTGGATTTGTCCTGCTTTTGGTGGACAGGACATACCTGGGCAATTTTCCACATTGTCGGATACGTGCCAGTAGTTGCAGCTGTACTGGCTAAAGGTGCGGCCAGTTCTGGAGCACAAGTCTTCAGCACAATAGCCTGGATGTTGTCGGGACCCATAGACGTTGCTGTATGCAGTGCGCTCAGCCATTTCTTGATATTGAGTTAATCGAATTGGCTGAAGCCTGTCTTCTGTGATGGTGGGACCTCAAGAGGAGGCCAATATGGAACATCCATTCGGCACTTCTGGCTGAAGATGGTTGCAAATGCTTCAGACTTGTCTTATGCACTCATGTGCTGGGTTCCGCCATCATTGAGAATGGAGATATTCATGAAGTCTCCTGCTCCCTTTACTTGTTTAATGTTCCACCACCATTCACGACTGGATGTGGCAGGACTACAGAGATTTAATCAGAAGCACTTGTTATGGGATCACTTAGCCTTGTCTATAGCATGTTGCTTCCGCTTTTAAGCATGCGTGCAGTTCTGTGTTGCAGTTCCCCCAGGTTGGCACCTCATTTTTAGGTACATCTGGTGCTGCTCCTGGCATTCTCTTTTACAACTTCATTGAACCAAGGTTGCTCTGCTAACTTGATGGTAATGGTAAAGTGAGGGATATACCGGGCCATGAGGTTACAGATTGTGGTGGAACACAAATCTGCAACTGCTGATGGCCCACAGCGCCTTATGCGTGCCCAGTTTTGAGCTGCAAGATCTGTTCTGTATCTATCCAATCTAGCACGGTGGTAGTGCCACACAACATGATGGAGGGTGTCCTCAGTGTGGTGACATGACTTTGTCTCCACAATAACTGTGCGGTGGTCACTGCTACCAACGCTGTCATGGAGAGATGCATCTGCGACAGGTAGATTGGTGAGGACGAGGCCAAGTTCGCTTTTACCTTCTGTTGGTTCTCTCACCGCCTGCTGCAGGCGCAGTCTGGCAGCTATCTCCTTCAGGACTCGGCCAGCTTGGTCCGTAGTGGTGCTACCAAGCCACTCTGGGTGATGGATATTGAAGTCCCCCACGCAAAGTACATTCTGTGCGCTTGCTACTCTCAGTGCTATTTCCAAGTGGTGTTCAACATGGAGGAGTATTGATTCATCAGCTGAGAGAGCGCGGTATGTGGTAATCAGCAGAAAGTTTCTTTGCCCATACTTGACCTGAAGCCATGAGACTTCATGGAGTTCAGAGTCAATGTTGAGTGCTCCAAAGGCCACTCCTTCCCGACTGTGTACCACTGTGCCTCCACCCCTGGTGGGTCTGTCCTGCCGGTGGGACAGGACATACCCAGGTATGGTGATGGACGAGTCTGGGACATTAGTTGAAAGGTATGATTCTGTGAGTATGACTATGTCAGACTATTGCTTGACCAGTCTTTGGGACAGCTCTCGCAATTCTGGAAGAAGTCCCAAGATGTTGCTGAGAATTACTTTGCAGGCTCGACTGGGCTGCCATTGTCATGTCGATAGCTGATGCTGAGTTCAATGCCAGGTGGCCCTTCCGGTTTTATTCATATTATTGTTTTTCATAGAAATATAGAAGCATAGAAAATAAGTTCAGGAGTAGGACATTCGGCCCTTCGAGCCTGCACCACCATTCAATAAGATCATAGCTGATCGTTCACCTCAGTACCCCTTTGGTGCTTTCTCTCTATACCCCTTGATCCCTTTAGCCGTAAGGGCCATATCTAACTCCCTCTTGAATATATCAAACAAACTGGCATCAACAACTCTCTGCAGTAGAGAATTCCACAGTTTAACAACTGTCAGAGTGAAGAAGTTTCTCTTCATCTTGGTCCTAAATGGCTTAGCCCTTATCCTTAGATCGTGACCCCTGGATCTGGTCTTCCCCAACATCGGGAACACGCTGCCTGCATCTAACCTGTCCAGTCCCGGCAGTATTTTATGTCTCTATGAGATCCCCTCTCATTCTCCAAACTCCAGTGAATACAGTCCCAGTCGATCCAGTCTATCCTCATATGTCAGTCCTGCCATCCCGGGAATCAGTCTGTTGAAACTTCGCTGCACTCTCTCAATAGCAAGAACGTCCTTCCTCAGATTGGAGACCAAAACTGAGCACAATATTCCAGGTGAGGCCTCACCCCGGCCCTGTACAACTGCAGTAAAACCTCCCTGCTCCTATACTCAAATCCCCTAGCTATGAAGGCAAACATTCCATTTGCCGTCTTCACCGCCTGCTGTACCTGTATGCCAACTTTCAATGACTGATGTACCATGACACCCAGGTCTCGTTGCACCTCCACTTTTCCTAATCTGCCGCCATTCAGATAATATTCTGCCTTTGTGGTTTTGCCAACAAAGTGGATAACCTCACATTTATCCAGATTATACTGCATCTGCCATGCATTTTCCCTGTCCTAATCTGTCCAAGTCACCCTGCAGCCACTTAGCATCCTCCTCACAGCTCACACCGCCACCCAGTTTAGTGTCATCTGAAAACTTGGAGATATTACAATCAATTCCTTCATCTAAATCATTGATGTATATTGTAAATAGCTGGGATCCCAGCACTGAGCTCTGCGGCACTCCACTAGTCATTGCCTGCCATTCTGAAAAGGACCCAATTAACCCGACTCTCTGCTTCCTGTCTGCCAAACAGTTCTCTATCCACGTCAATACATTACCCCCAATACCATGTGCTTTAATTTTGCACACCAATCTCTTGTGTGGGACCTTGTCAAAAGCCTTTTAAAATCAAAATACACCACATACACTGGTTCTCCCCTGTCCACTCCACAAGTTACATCATCAAAAAATTCTGGAAGATTGGTCAAGTATGATTTCCCTTTCATAAATCCATGCTGACTTGGAACGATCCTGTCACTGCTTTCCAAATGCGCTGCTATTTCATCTTTAATAGTTGACTCCAACATTTTCCCCACCACTGATGTCAGGCTAACCGGTCTATAATTCCACGTTTTCTCTCTCCCTCCTTTCTTAAAAAATGGTGTTACATTAGCTACCCTCCAGTCCATAGGAACTGATCCAGAGTCGATACACTGCTGGAAAATGATCATCAGTGGATCCACTATTTCTAGGGCCAGTTCCTTAAGTACTCTGGGATGCAGACTATCAGGCCCTAGGGATTTATCGCCCTTCAATCCCATCAATTTCCCAAACACAATTTCATGCCTAATAAGGATTTCCTTCAGTTCCTCCTTCTCACTAGACCCTCTATCCCCTAGTATTTCCGGAAAGTCATTTGTGTCTTCCTTCGTGAAGACAGAACCACAGTATTTGTTCAATTGGGCTCCCATTTCTTTGTTCCCCATTATAAATTCACCTAATTCTGACTGCAAGGGACCTACGTTTCTCTTCACTAATCTTTTACTCTTCACATCTCTATAGAAGCTTTTGCAGTCAGTTTTTATGTTCCCAGCAAGCTCCCTCTCATACTCTATTTTCCCCCTACTAATTAAACCCTTTGTCCTCCTCTGCTGAATTCTAAATTTCTCCCAGTCCTCAGGTTTGCTGCTTTGTCTGGTCAATTTAGATGCCTCTTCCTTGGAAGTAACACTATCCTTGTTAGCCACGGTTGAGCCACCTTTCCCGTTTTATTTTTACTCCAGACCAAGATGACAATTGTTGAAGTTCATCCATGTGATCTTTAAATGTTTGCCATTGCTTATCCACCGTCAACCCTTTAATTATCATTCGCCAGTCTATTCTAGCCAATTCACGTCTCATACCATCGAAGTTACCTTTTCCTAAGTTCGGGACCCTAGTATCTGGATTAACTTTGTCACTCTCCATCTTAATAAAGAATTCTACCATATTATGGTCACTCTTCCCCAAGGGCCTCGAACAACAAGATTGCTAATTAGTCCTTTCTCATTACACTTCAGTCAGTCTAGGATGGCTAGCCCTCTAGTTGGTTCCTCGACATATTGGTGTAGAAAACCATCCCTAATACACTCCAGGAAATCCTCCTCCAGCGTATTGCTACCAGTTTGGTTAGCTCTAATATGTAGATTAAAGTCGCCCATGATAACTGCTGTACCCGTATTGCATGCATTCCTAATTTCTTGTTTGATGCTGTCCCCAACTTCACGACTACTGTTTGGTGGTCTGTACACAACTCCCACTAGCGGTTTCTGCCCTTTGGTATTCTGCAGCTCTACCCATACAGATTCCACAACATCCAAGCTAATGCCCTTCCTTACTATTGTGTTACTTTCCTCTTTAACCAGCAACACTAGCTGATCTCCTTTTCCTTTCTATCTATCATTCCTGAATGTTGAATACCCCTGGATTTTGAGTTCCCAGCCTTGGTCACCCTGGAGCCATGTCTCCGTAATGCCAGTTATATCATAACCCTATTCTTCTTAGGGTGTGTTACACCTGAGTGGCTTACTAGGCCAGTTCAGATGGCAGTTAAGAATCAACCACATTGCTGTGTTTCTGGAGTCACATATAGGCCAGAATAGTCAAGGACGGCAGATTTCTTTCCCTAAAGGACATTAGTGAATCAGATGAGTTTTTACGACATACCGGTAGTTTCATGCTCACTATTACTGACATTGGTTTTTTATTCCAGTTTTAGTTAATTAAACGAATTGAAATTCCCCAACTGCCATGGTGGGATTTGAACTCGTGGCTCTGACTTATTAGTCCAGCCCAGAATTTCCAGCCCACTAACTAGAGTTAGTGAGTGATACCGAGACCATGGGAGTGCATTGGCATGGGGATTCTCCGACTCATCCCTGTTACTTCGGCGGAGGAACTACGAAACCTCAGTAAAGCCAGGTAAACAACATTTACTCTGTGTTTCTAGCACTTCTGCTGATTTTCTACGGAAGTTACAGGTGATAATTAAAAGAGTCATCATGGAAATTCATCCCATATCAGCAGTAAAAGTATGGAAAAGAAAGCAAGGAAGAAAGAAAGAAAACAAAAGAAAGCATGAATAAAGCAAGAAAGAAAGCAAGAAAGAAAGCAAGATAGAAAGAAAGAATGACTTGCACATATGGTGACTTTCATGTCTTTTTACTCAAAATGCCTCAGCTTTTGAGTAATAAATCTTTGAAGTAGAACTTCCATGGAGGAGAGGTTTGATTCCACATATCCTGCTGTAATGAGCTGCCTCTCTTTCCTACTTAAGAACAATAATAGCACTTCAAAAGTAATACAATTGTTGTGAAGCGCTTCGAAGGGTGCTGAGTTCCTGGCCCGGATTTTGCGGGGTTGGGGTGTTGACACCTCTGAAACTGACTAACTTCAGGATTTAGCAGATGCGTAGGTAAACGGGGAAATCCTGAAGTCCTGGTCAGTCATTCTGTGCTCCACCACCGGCTGCGCGGTCCAAATCCCTAGAGCCGACAATCAGTGAAATTGCTTGATCTGACAAAACTGTGAAATGGGTTGAACAGTGCTTTTAACAGTGTATTGATTGATAAATAGAGTAGGGTAGACAGATATAATTTATTTCTGCAGGTTCGGGTGTCTAGGACTAGGGGGCATAGTATAAAAATTACAGCCAGACCCGTTAGAAGTAAATTTAGGAAACACTTCTTCTCGCAAAAGATGGTAGAAGTTTGGAACTCTCTTCCGCAAACAGCAATTGATGCTAGATCAATTTTAAATCTGAGATTGATAGATTTTTGTTCACCAAAGGTAGTAAGGGATCTGGGCCAAAGGTAGCTATATGAAGTTAAGTCGCACATGAGCCACGATCTCATTGACACTAAATAGTCCTCTCCTTTTCCTATCTTCCTATATTCCTAAAAACAACAGTTCCAACCTTTAAAAATGAATTTTATATTGTTGGAATGGCAAATTTCTCCATTATGATACAAATTACTAGATTTTTAAAAACAAATGTAAAAATGTTTTTAAAGTTTGTTCGTGATATTTTAGCTTCTTCCTTAACCCTAGGTGTAAGCATCAATCTTTATTTTGCTCTCTGTAACGTTGCTAAAAGTCCAGATAACCAGTGTTATTTTATTTCCTGGTTTGCTGTCTGTGAGAATTATTCAATGTGATTGGCTGCATAGACATTTTAATGGCGTCACTGCTACACTACGCTTAGAATCCCCTATTCACAGCAGTACAATCAAATACACGTCACAAAAGGTAAACTTCACTACACAGAGATCAATCCAGCAAGATTGAGATATGTTAATTATTTTGCAGCTTGCAATTATAGCTGTGTTACTTATGCTCTCGCATCCGAATTAACGTCTGCAAGGGGATATAGATAGACTAAGTGAGTGGGCAGTAAGAGCAGATAGAGTATAATGTAGGGGAATGTGAGGTCATTCACTTTGCTGGAAGAATAGAAAACCAGAATAACTTTTAAATGGTGAGAAACTTTAACATTTTGGTTTTCAAAGGGTCCTGGGTCTCCTTGTGCAAGAAACACAGAAAGGTAACATGCAGGTACAGCTATCAATAAGGAAGAAAAATGGCATGTTGTCCTTTATCACAAGGGGGTTGGAGTATCAGAGGAAGGAAGTCTTGTTACAATTTTACAGGGCTTTGGTGAGACCACACCTGGAGTACTGTGCAAAGTTTTGGTCTCCTTATCTAAGGAAGGATATACTTGTCTTGGAGGTGGTGCAACGAAGATTCACTAGATTGATTCTTGGGATGAGAGGACTGCCTTAAGATGAGAGATTGCGTAGAATGGGCCTATACTCTCTGGAGTTCAGAGCAATGAGAGGTGATTTCATTGAAATATACAAGATTCTGATGCGGATTGACAGGGCGGATGCTGACAGGTTGTTTCCCTTGGAGGAGTGTCTAGAACGCGGTGACACAGCCTCAGAATAAGGTGTCGGCCATTTATGACAGAAATGAGGAGTGATTTCTTCACTCAGATGGTTCTGAATCTTCGGAATTCTCTGCCCCGAGGGCTGTCGATGCTCTCTGAATATATTCAAGGCTGAGGTAGATAGATTTTTGGAGTCTAAGGGAATCAAGGGATATGGAGATCGCACGGGAAAGTGGAGTTGAGGTCGATGATCAGCGATGATCTTATTGAATGGTGGAGCAGTCATGATGGCCGTATGACCTTGTCCTGCTCCTATTTCCTATGTTCTTGTGTAACCTAAAAGGTACAATCTAGGACTACAGACATAACTGTACCATATAGATATATGTATTTTCATACTGTGTTAATCATTCTTGATGTGTGTTTCTCACTTAACTGATTCTATTGCTATCTGTTTTACCCATTAGTTGTTTTCTGGTGTTCTCTTCTGGTTTGAACAAGATAATGTAATATTTTGGAGCAAAGATACAGCTCAGTAGCCCAAAGTTCGATGCAAAAATTGCAAATATTTCCACAGCGACCGCATATTTTCCGGGAGTGCTCACATAAGCGGGGATAAAAGTTGCCCAAACTGCAAAAAAGATGAGCATGCTGAAGGTTATCAATTTAACTTCATTGAACTTGTCCGGTAGTGCTCGGGCCAAGACAACTCAAATAAAGCACATACTACCTAAGATCCCGATGTAACCCAACACACTGCAAAAAGCAACGGTTGATGCGACATCACACTCAAGGATAATCTTTGCACTTTGAAACTCGGTGTTTTTTGTTGGGAGTGGGGGAGATGTGAGCAACCAGATCGCACATTTGAATCAGTGTATCGAGAAAGGCAATTGATCTTTGTTGTGTGGGTCCAAACAATTCATTACATTACTGGCCGGCAGTGTTGCTTTAAATGCCATCAGGACGACCAGAGTTTAACTAAGAATGCAGGAAATGCACAGAACAAAGCTAACTCCAAACACAGTATGACGCACCATACATGACTACGGTGATGGCTGTCCAATGAATGCAATGGAGCACAGAAAACACAGTATTAATGAGATGAGCAGCAGGAAACTTCGTTCCGAATTGTTGGCTCGTACAATGGGAGTGTTTATGAAATATAAGAAAATAGCTGCAACAGCTCCTGTGATACAAGCTCCAAACAGTGAAATCGCCGTGAGCATTATTCCCATGCTGTCTTGAAAGGAGAGGAACTTGTTTACTTTTAGAATGCATTGATCTCTTCGGTCATTGGACCAATAGTCTGTAGGGCATTTGAAACATTCTATAGAATCTGTAGAAAATATAGGGACAAATAATAGTTCAAATACTGATTTTTAAATTAGCTTTTGAAATTGACCAAAGGTGCGAACGTGGTAATTCAAAAATATGAATTGGTATTATGTATACCTTGCCCCATTTACTGCTGGAATATTGGCGGACGTGCTCATTCTTTCCTAGCTGTTTGGTTGCTGATCTCCCCATCAGCACATGGTAAACAATCAAAGCAGTAAACAGGCTGTCCGATACGAACCGCTCTTCTTGTACCTGCAAGACAGCTATCACTACATGTTGAGACTGGCACCTGTGAAGACAGAAAGTCTTCTTAAACTGTAACGTACTGTGGAACCATAACTCTTTGATAAACTTGAAGAATTGGCATATAATTGGCAATTTAAATTCAACACAGATAAAGGTAAGGTATTACATTTTGGTAACAAAATTAGTGAGGTCACATATTACTTGGAAAATACGAATCTGAGTGGGGTAGAAGAACAAACGGATCTCGAAGTACAAATACACAAATACCTGAAAGTAGACACACAGGTTAACAAGGCCATAAAAAGAAAACCAAGTATGAGGGTTTATTTCTAGTAGGGTTTAGTTGAAAAGTAGAGAAGTTACGCTAAACTTGTATCGAACCCAAGTTATACCACACTTGGAGTACCGCTAAAATTCAGTTCTCCATATTATAAAAAGGATATAGAGGTACTGGAGAGGGTACAAAAAGTTTTATAAGAATGATATCAGAAATGCGAGGGTATACTTATCGGGAAAGAATGAACAGGCTGGGTCTCTTTTCTCCGGGAATGGTGAGTGGCGACCTAATAAAGGTCTTTAAAATTATTCAAGGTTTTGCAAGAATGGTCTGTACAAAATCACCGTTGTTATTGAATCCTTACCTTACATTTGCAGACCCGCGAATTAATCAAATTATTTGGCCCAATTCTCTGTTTATCAATTTAATCTTAGTTATCAGTCATAGGATAACGGGCAATAAGTAAATGCAAACTTGCACCGTGATACTGGGGTCATGTGCAGTTCGGTCAGAGTTTGTGAAGAGATTCCCCTTCCTGAATGATATAAGTGAAGTTGTTCGGGATGTTACAAATATCCAGCAACCTTTATCCTTGTACCAACCCACAGATGGAATTTAGCTTCACAACTTGACGTAGAGAAGGATTTGAACTCACCACTTTTAGCCATAACTACAGCACTACCGTACAGTCTTTTTTATGTGACATGAATGTCAGGTTTACAAATTGGGTTTTGATGCTTATTTGAATGTCCATCAGAGAAAGAAAACCCTGCTTAACCAAAACATTTAAAAAATCAATTCAGTATAGAACAGATCTTAAACCAAAGACATCTAGTTTGAATATAAAATGGATATTGGAATGGCTAGAGAAAAACAATGATCAAAGTCCATCTAGTTCGCCTTCCACCATCCCGGTAGTCGCATGATACAATGGTAATGGGGTAACTAACTAATCATAGCAATAAATCTCTATCATTTAATTTACATCAAACATAGACATGAGAGAAAATCCCCAGTGGTGGAGAGCTTTGGGAACAATAGGTCATAATTCACCTGTTCCTCCCACAGTGCTAAACTGACCACAAGTCATGTCGCATATTACTCATACACTGTATATCAAAATCTTATATTCTGAAAGAAATCAATCTAATTTTTATTTACATTATTCTATACTAACTGCCTTCACCTTCTCCCGAGGGAGCCTGATCCATTGATTGGCCAGTGACTCATTGAAATAATGGGCCAAAAATCGCAGTCTCTACCGGCGAATACGAGGTGCGCTGGCATATGTAGAAGCCACGCAAGTGCCGGTTGTCTGCACGCGGTGTGCATGTTGCAAAATTTATTTTGACAGTTGCAATGCATCCCCGGGAGAACTGACTCCATGAGAGCAGATTTGGGCTATTTGCCCAACTCTTGGCCAGCAAATGTCCTTCTTTACCAGCGTAAGAGATTTCATAGAAAAATAAAGGTTATTACTTATTGTTATATTAAAAACCCTGTCTATGAAGGTAAGTTTATTTTTAACACTATTAAAACATTGTTTTAATTTCAAAAAATTCAAATTTTCTCTGAAACATTGAATTTAATGCAATTTCTAACAATTTTTAAAATGTGAAGTGTTTTTTTAATTATATTTGTGTTTTATTTGATTTTAGAGGTATTCTCATTGATAATAATAGTTCAGAGCTGCCATTACGATGAATGGGAATACTACATTGTAATTGGTCGTCCAGGCCCACGTGATCCCAGGATGCGCTTAAACTCCTAAAGTACATGGAGACGTCCGCCCGGGGGAAACCTCCGACCTCAATTTTTGGTCCATGTTTTCGAAGATTAGTTTTGAATTTTCGCCCCTAAAGTGCAAACCCTGTCGTCGGGTTCTACAAATGAAATGCCTCAGCAGACTGCAACGGTCTAAACATCAAAAATTAAAAGATACCGCGAAAAGGAGTGACTGGAGACAAGGATACGTCTGGTGACTGCGTGCAGCAATCTTGTAAAAGATTTTTTCGCACTAGTTCAACTAGACGCGTTTACGGCGCTGCTTCAGACATGCCGGAGTCATCCTTCCTAGTGTTTGGAAATATAAATGGGCTTACTTTCTTCTCCAATGTGTATAAAGCGGTATACGCGGCAGTTCTTCTCCAGTGCTGTTCCATGCCAACCGATTCTCCTTTCATCCAAAATGAGTGCCTTCCTGCAGGCAACGCTGCATCGTATTAACCAACTTTAACAAACTGAACCGACCCATAAGCGCGCTTCTGCCAGATTATCAGGTCATAGGAAGCGATGGGATCTCCGTTCTTATCAAAGCTTATTTCCTCCCCAAACTGGTTGGTGAAACGTACCTCCCTCAGATAGGGTAAAAGCTTTGGAAAAGGCGAAACCATTATATCCTATGCAACTTGGAGTATATTTCACATTGTTTGCCGCAGCAATAAAATAAATTAGCAATACAATGACACTGGAACCGAACCCCTGTACTGTTAAATATACACTTGCATATATTTCGAGATAAATGACAACGTAATTAGTTTTTAGGATTTAGTTTAACTTACGACAATTCCTCACCTGCCATGGTAGAATATTCGACTTTTGGCCACATGTATTGTTGATAAATGGGCCTTTCCCACATACACAATTATGAAGGGCGTGAACTGCCGCGTATACCGCTTTATACACATTGTAGGAAACTCTTAACTGTGAAACATCGGTGTATGCCGTCTCAATGGTCTCCAAGCTCTCTGAACCTGTGCACGGTTTGTATGGAGTCGGTGATGAGTTTTCTCCCAGAGTCTGATTTGAGGTTTTGACGCTACAGCCGAAAACGTCCTGCCAGAGTTGTGCTACAAACGGATTGTCTGGCTCTGTGGAAGGGTGGAGTTTGACCAGAAACTCTCTCAATCCGGGAATTTCCGCTCTCCTGATTCCAACACTGATTATTCCAGACAGCATTTCCCGAGTTTCCTCAGTCCACAGTTGGAATGCTGTGATCCAGGCTTCACTCGCTATCAGTTGGATGTTAATAATATTCTGCCGTCTGAGTTCCTTTACCAAAGACATCGTGTCACTCTCTCCACAGAATATTATGACCACGCGAGCAGAGGACTTTTGAATGGTCTCTGCAACCTGCCGCGTACGAGCAGGTGAAAGAAATTGGCGATGCAAGTTTCAAACTTCGCAACCTCTTCAATTAAAGATCTCATCCCGAATCGGCCATAATCGTTATCTTCAGCCACAGCGCCGGTCCAGGTCCATTTAAAATACTGTATGACCCTGACTAAAGCTTTCATCCGACATTGTCACTGGGAATTGTCCTGAAAAAAGTTGGGAACTCACGCTTGTCACTGAAGCAAAGTAGCTGACCTGTGGGGAAGAGAATCGTCCTAAATATTTGTAATCGCAGAATCCTACAACGCGAAAGGAGCCATTCGTCGAACCGTGCCTCTCCTGCCTCTTTGAAAGCGAAACAATTAGTCTCACAGTCCCGCTCTTTCCCCATAGATTTATTTTTCTTTACCTCTTCCATTATTTATCCAATTTCCTTTTGAAAGTCACAATTGAATCGACTTTCAGGCAGTTCATTCTGGATCATAGCAACTCGCTGCGTAAAAAATATTCTCGTCAGCTAAGAGATCCCTCCAAGAGACTGCACAGAGCCATGGGAATGTTTCATAGAAGCGTGCAAAACAGAATGGGGCGATTCGGCCAAAGGTGCCTCTGCTGGCTCTTGGAAAGAGCTATCCAATTAGTGCCACATCTGTGCTCTTTTCCCATAGCCCTTTACTTTTTCCCTTACAATTACTAATTCAATTCCTTTTTAAAAGTTACTGTTGATTCTGTTTCCGCCCCTTTCAGGCAGTCCATTCCTGATCATAAAAACTCAAGGTCAAAATTTCTCCTCATTTCACCTCTGCTTCTTTTGCCAATTACCTTAAATCTGTGTCCTCTGGTTACCGACCTTCCCGCCACTGTAAATAGTTAATAGTAATTGCAGACACGTACTTTCATCTCGTCCATGTAAGCGTTTATCGCCAATCAGTTGGCACACCTTACCATACCAATGCCGAAAGGGGCCACCACTCTCGACACTGCGATAGATTGCGATGATCCTCCATCTCCCATAAGCAGGGGCACTGATGGAACTCCAGAGCACGTGCAATTGGAACCGCTTTCCTCTTTCCCTTCATTAATTTCAAGGCTCCTTTCAGCCCTTCAGAAGGCGCGTCACAACTGTCGAAAATCTTAAACCCCAGAGATATGTTCGGAAGCAGCTCCGGGTTCCTGTTTATTTCTTCTATTGCAAACGCCATGGTTAGAGCCCAACGCAGACTACTTTGGCTGAACCTGTCACACGCATAGTGATAATTAAATTTCCAGACCGTTCATTCTTTCTATATGATCAATCAATCATTGCAAATTTTGGGGAAAAAATACATTTTTCATTAGAACAAGACAGAGAACAGGACAATATAAAAGAAGCGTTTAAAATTAGAGAAAATTGAACAAATGGTAGATAGAAGGGATCTGCTTGCAGTATTTGAGGCGTCTGGAAGGACGGCTCACAGATACAAGTTTAAAGGTAATAGATTTAGAATAGAGGACACGAGAACCTGATTCACGCAGAGGGTTATAAAGTTATAGATGATTAGTGGTTGAGGCAGTAGCCATGGCAACAATCAAGATTAGATTGTAAAGCTGGGCGAATGAAAATTCGCAAGGAAAACATTGCTCTGGGCATCTATTGTTTGAGAAAGATGGCGTCACGCTGCTTTTGTTTGAATTATAATGTACAGAAGACACCTCAAGTCGCTGGAGATGTATCACCAACGATGTCTCGCAATAACCTGCAAATCCCCTGGGAGGACAGGCGCAGCAATATTAGTGTCCTCGTCCAAGCTAACATCCCCAGCATTGAAGCACTGACCACACTTGATCAGCTTCTCTGGGCAGGCCACATGATTCGCAAATGCTCTATGCAGAGCTCCTTCAAGGTAAACGAGCCAAAGGTGGGCAGCGGAAACGTTACAAGGACACGCTCAAAATCTCCCTAATAAAGTGCGACATCACCACTGACACTTGGGAGTCCATGGCCAAAGTCTGCCCTAGGTGGAGAAAGTGCATTCGGGAGGGCGTTGACCTCTTCGAATCTCAACGCCAAGAGCATGAAGAGGTCAAGTGCAGGCAGCAAAGGAACGTGCAGCAAACCTGACCACTCAACCGTTCTCTCAGTGAATGTCTGTCCCACCTGTGACAGAGTCGTGACTCTCCTTTTGGACTGTTCAGCCACCAAAGAACTCACTTCAGAAGTGGAAGCAAGTCTTCCTCGATTTCGAGGGACTGCCTATGATGATGAATGTCATCGACATACACAATAGCATTTGGCCCCAGTCTGTTGTCATTCGGTTAGAAGAAGGTTTAAACAGATGTCACAATTTGGGGGAAAATATCTAATACAATTGCTGCAGAAAGAATCAATTGTTTTGGACACAGGCGGGTGCAAAATAATTGGCTTGTTGTTGATTGTGATCTTTTTCCTGGTGCTGTGACTCAGTGTTTTGCTGACAATACGGAATTATCAGGGCCAAACAGACGCTTTTTTTTGTTCTGTAATATTCTCTGAATACTTTTGTCCTTAGTTTTTAAACTGTTTTTAGATAACCTTATATTGTCCTTTGCGGGATATCTTACAAATCCATTGGATCTCATCCGTACCTACAGTCTTTTCTTTGTACCTTCCAGCAGACTGGTGACTAACTCCATTGTCTTAACTCCAGCTGTTGATCATCCCCTATCTAACGCGATGCTTTCTGGCGCCTGCATCAACCTTACATTTCCTAACAGTGAATCTGTGCCCTCGCGTCCTACTGACATACCAAGTGGAGATTCGTGCTATTTAACCTGTTCTGCGGATCTCAAGACTTGTTTTCTGTTGTTGCTCATATAATCACGGAACCTTACAACATCGAAGGAAGCGATTCGGTCCATCCTGCCTTTGGGGGCTATTTGAAAGAGCTATCGAATTAGTCCAACTGACCCATGACCATGCACATTTTCCCTGTTCAATTAAGTATCCAAGTATAACTTCAAAGTTACTGTTGAATCTGCTTCGGTCACCATTTCAGGCAGTGCCTTCCAGATCATAACACAACGCTGCATACATAAATTATCCTCCTGTCCCCTCTGGTTCCTTTGCCAATGATCTTAAAGCTGTGTCGGCTCGTTACCGATCCTCCCGCCAGTGGAAACAATTTCTGCTTATTTACTCTATCAAAACCCCACATGATGTTGAACATCCCTGTTAAAACTCCTATTAACCCGCTCTGCTTCAAGGAGAACAAACCCCGTTCGTATATCCGCTCCACATTTCCCGAGATAGAAGGACTCAATAATTAAAAGAGTCAAAAAAGGAAGACGAGAGAAGAGAAACAAAGAGGAATGAACGAAAGAGGAATGAATGCAAAACACGAAAATGGCAACATCCAAAAATTAAGTAAGAAATTATGCAATGCAAATAAAATGATGTTTTAGGAGACATTCCGACCCAGACGCATCAATAATGACTGTCACTCACTCCACACACCGGTTGAGGTTTAGACTGGACTGATTTCGAGTCCGGCGCTGCTCTTAAGTGCATTGCGAATAAACTGCCCAGAATAATATCCCCATCCTGAAACATTCCGGGGTTGAGCTTTTCCCGAAGCTTGCATTTCGGTTTATCTACGCAAACCAGAATCTCGACTGGAATCAGTAACAAAAGGCACCAAATATAATGAAGTAGAATCAGGAAAAGCGGAAGATTTTCTCAAGAGTCACTGGGAAGAATGGTTTGAATCTGCCCTTCAGCACTCTGGTGCAAGCGGCCCGCTATACGGGAATATTTAACCCGCAAAACCCAGTCCCAAGCGGTTTCAAACTAACCTCGCCGGTGCTCATTTGTGTTGTCTGATCAGAAAGGCTAACGTCATGTTTACCGACGCTTGGGGCTATTGTGAAACTGACGGTTTCGTTAGATTAAATGCGGATTCCGCAGAATCATTAACATATTAGGAAGATAATCTGCTCGATGTGAAGTAAAAGCTTCCGTACAGAGAAGGGCCGAATTATTAGTCTCACTGCTGGGGGCGCGGGGGTCCATTTAAAGGTTACGATGCCATCTTTTGATGCGACTTAAAGCTCCTTGATTCGCTAAGAGGTAACAATAGGCCCTTCCATAAAGGGCTCGTCCAGATTATTTGCCTTGAGTTGGAACTGATCCGTGTTACATTCCGACTGTGACGGCACAGTGTTGTTATCATTGAGCCGCACTGAGGGGAGCTTGCTTTGATCGCTTGATATTTCTAGCAGATTATAAATGAATAAGATTCCTCAGCGAGATATAGAAGCCAGAGCAAATCAGCGTGAACACATTGGGAATATCTCCACATCGAGCGAACAACGCGAATTATCCTCCAATACTGAATTTATAACTGGCTCTGTAACACACGAACACTGACGATAAAAGCACATTCAGGGAAGTGAAACATTTCATCAATGGATCTCAAGCTACAAGCGCCTCTGATAGACTGAAGTGGGGAGCATGTTGAACGTGTTCAGTCCTGCGTATCCAACACATAGAGCTGTATAACATCAGTTTCATATCTGCTATTTTACACATGCATATACCCAGTAAGTTTACTGCAAACACTATTCTTTTCGACTCTGAAAAGCTACGGACCTGAAGTGTCCTAGGCCAACATTCATCCCTCAACCAACATCACCAAAACGGGAATATTGCTCATTCATTTCATTGGACCTTGGTGCGCCGAAATCAAATGTTGAGTTTGCGTATAGATCAGCGATCCCTGCACTACAAAACGAAGTCATTTCGAAGTGAAGTGTGTGTGGACCTCCCGATGACATGAAGCGCATTCTATCAGTCGGCGTTCTTAAGTATGTTATGGCAGACAAGCAAACTCCAAAGGAATGACGGAAGAACTAAATACATTAACTGAGACATGATGCTGTCTGTCAGTCAAAATGTTCAAACAGCAAGAAAATATTTACCTGCGAAAAATGAATGTAAACATGTCTCATACATGTATGAACAGGGCAATTCATAGGATTGCATAGCATTACATAGGATATACACCACAGAAACAGGCAACTCGATGCCGGCGTTTATGCTCCACTCGAGCCTCCTCCCGTATTTCTTCATCTAACTCTATCAGCATAATCCTCTATCCACTTCTCCTTCATATGCTTATTTAGACTCGTCTTAAATGTATCTATATTATTATCTTCAACCACTCCCTGTGGTAGCGAGTTACACATTCTCACCACGTTCTAGGTAAAGATGTTCCTGCTGAATTCCCTATTGGGTTTCTCGGTGACTATCTCATATTGATGGGCTCTAGTAATGATCTTCTCCACAAATGAAAACACTCTCTCTATATCTACTCTATCAAGTCCTATCTTAATTTTAAAGACGTCTGTTAGGTCACCCTCAGCCTTCTCTTTTCAAGATAAAAGATACACAGTCTGTTCATCATTTCCTGATAGGTATACCCTCGCATTTCTGGTATCATATGTTTTGATATATATATTGTTTGCACCCTCTCCAGTGCCCCTATATCATTTTACAAAATGGCAACCAGAATTGTACGTAGTACTCCAAGTGTGGGCTAACCAAGGTTCGATACAAGTTTACCATGACTTCTCTACGTTTCAATTCAATCCCTCTAGAAATAAGTCCCAGTGTTAAGTTTGCTTTTGTTATAGCCTTGTTAACCTGTGTCTTTACTTTCAATGATTTGTGTATTTGTACTCCAAGATCCCTTTGTTCTTCTACTCCACTTAGTTTCTTAATTTCCAAGTAATATACAACCCCCTATTTTTTGACTTCAATGTACTACCTCACATATATCTGTTTTGAATTTCAGTTATCAATTATATGCCCATTCTGCAAGTGTATTAATGTCTTCTTGCAATGTACTGCAGTTCTCATCGGTGTTGACTATCAACCACTCCCGCCCCCGACAATTTGGTGTCATCTGCATATTTAGAAATTGTGTTTTTGATTTCAAAGTCTAAATCGTTAACATAAATTGTGAACAACAATAGTCCCAACACTGATCCTAATGCAGCACCATTTCCCAACGTCTTTCGTCTTGAAGCCAACTAGTTATCCATTCTAGTACTTGTCCCCTGACTCCCCAAGCTCTGGTCTTAGTCATTATTCTATTATGTGGTACCTTATCGAAGGCCTTTGAAAATTTAGATGAAATAGGTCTACTGAATTATCCTTGTCTAATCTCTCATTTACCTGTTCATAAAATTCAATGAGGTTGGTCAAGCAAGGCTTTTCCTTTTGAAATCCACGTTAACTATTCCTTATTATATTTTTGGCTTCTGGACGTTCTTATATTTTCTCTTTTAGTGGGGATTCCATTATTTGTCCTACCACCAACGGTAAGCTGACTGGTCTATAATTCCCTGGACATGTTCTATCTTCCTTCTTATATATAGGTATTACATTAGCTATCTACCAGTCCTCTGGCACTACCCCACCAGTCATCTAACGAAGTATTAAATATGTGTAGTAATGCCTCTACTAACTCATCACAAATTATTTTATAATGTGCAGATGTAATACAACCGGTCCAGGGGTTTTATCCTCTTTGAGTTTGATTAGTTTATTCAATATGCCTCCTCTTTTTATTTTAAATGTCGTTATCTCATTTATAATCTCATCATCCGATGTCACGTCCACCTGTTCTACCTCCCTGTTAAATACTGAAGCAAAGCAATTATTTAATATTTCTGCCAATTCTCTATCGCTGTATGTCATGTTATCCTGCCCATCCCTTAGTGGCCCTATTCCCATCCCGACTTTCCTTTTTTATTTATGTACCTGTAAAACATTTTAATATTTTGTATTGTGTTCCTTGGTAATTAAATTTCATAGTTTCTCTTTGCCTTCCTAATTCTTTCCCTTCATATTCTCCCTTATCATATTCTACCCTGCTGCCCATGTACTTCATGTATGCCGCTTTCCTTATCCTCAATTTTCCCTTATGGCTTTATTCATCCATGGTTATTCATCCATGACTGAACACTGAACAATCATCGGCGAACGTCCCCACTTTTGAACTTATTATCATTGAAGAAGCAGCTGAAGATGGTTGGGCCCAGGACAGTACCCTGAGGAACTCCTACAGTGGTGTCCTTGTACGGGTTGATTCATCTCCAAAACCACAACCATTTTCCTTCGTGCTAGGCATGACTCCAGTCAGTGGAGAGTTTCCCCCCTGATTCCCATTGACTTCAATTTTACTAGGGCTCCTTTATGCCACACTCGGTCAAATGCTGCCTTGATGTCAATGGCAGTCACTCTCACTCTTCAGCTCTGAAATTCAGCTCTGTGGTCCATGTTTGGACCAAGGCTGTAATGAAGTCTGCAGACAAGTGATCCTGGTCGAACCCAAACTGAGCATCAGGGACCAGGTTATTGGTGATTAAGTGCTGCTTGATAGCACTGTTTGCGACAACTTCCATCACTTTGCTGATGATTGAGAGTAGACTGATGTGGAGGATATTTGCCGGATTGGATTTGTCCTGCTTTTTTTCTGGCCAGGACATGCTGGGCAGTTTTCCACATTGTCAGGTAGATGCCAATGATGTAGCTGTACTGGAACAGCTTGACTAGCGACTCGGCTAGTTCTGGAGGTTAAGTTTTTAGCAGGACATCTGGGATGTAGTCGGGGCCCATAGCCTTTGTTCTATCCAGTGCGCTCAACCGTTTCTTAATATCACGTGGAGTGAGTCCAAATGGCTGAAGACTGGATTCTGTGATATGAAAATACGAACAATGACGGATAGATAAAGACCATGTGGTCCATCAAGCCTGTCCCACACAATTACGGTACCTTGTGTTTCACACCATATACACTCCATTCCTACTGAATCCATGTGATTTCCTGGGAGAGGCAAAAAATGGTGAGGTACTCAGGAGGAGCCCGATATGGATCATCCATTCGGCAATTCTAGCTGGCGATTGTTGCAAATTCTTCAGCCTTGTCTTTTGCACTTGCAGCACTGGTCTCTGCCATGAGATCCCCGAATGAGGATGGGGTCATTCATAGAGCCTCCTCTTCCCAACAGCAGTTTAGTTGTCCACCACCATTCACGACTGGATGTAGCAGGACTGCAGAGCATTCAACTGATCCGTTGACTGTGGCATTGCTTAGCTCTTTCTATGGCATGCTGCTTCCACTGCTTAACATGCATTTAATCCTGTGTTTCAACTCTCCAGGTTGGCCCTTCATTTTTCAGTACGTCTGGTGCCTTGTAGGGATATGGGAACAGGGCGGCTAAATGCGATTGGAAATATTTGCTGGTGTGGAAGCTAAACGTCGACGCTGATTGGTTGATTCAAATAGCCCGTTTCAGTGTTGTACTAGCTATATATTTGTATATACAACTCAAGCGCAAGCCTGTTCAGTGATGCTTCGGTTGAATGATAAGTAGGTTTCGACCTCGTTGTGATTACGTACGGCCTTGTTTTAAATGAATAATCTGCAGTTTCACAGGTGGAATTAAAGAGTACAAAACAAGTGGATTGATAAATTCACATTCCGGTTATAACTGGCACTCGAGCTGCCAAGATGGAGCTCTGTATGCATGAGAAATATTTCATTGCGCATCCATTGTTTGTAGAAAGAAGGCGTCACGCCGCTTTTGGTTGGATTATAATGTAATTGACACACACAATAGTATTTGACTTCAGCACCAAATTATAGTCTTATATCGTTCGGTTCGGAGTAGGTCTAGAAAAAGTCACAATTTTGAAACAGATATCTTAATCGTTTTCCTATCCGGGGTAACAATTCTGCAAAAGTTTTTGGAAACAGACAGACGCAAAATAACTGGATTGTTGTTAATTGTAATATTTTTCGTGCTGCTGTACCTCAGTGTTTTACTGGCAATAACAAAATCCGCTAAGCTAACTAGATGCTTTCCGAGTTCTGTAAAATCAATCTTTGTGTCGTTATTTTTTCACTGTTTTCAAATAGTCTTACATTGTTCTCTACTGGATTGATATATCCAGATGGTTCGTTGTAGCCCACTGGATCTCAGCTGTCTGATGAATAGCTTCACTGGCTTGACCACAACCACCTTTTGGGGTAACCCAGCTGTTGATCACCCCCTGTATAACGAGCTGCTTCCTGGCTTCTGCTCCATCCTACATTTCCTAACCGTGAATCTGTGCCCTCCCGTCCTGCTGCAAGGCAACTGGAGATTCGCGACATTAAACCTGTTCTACTGATCTCCAGACCTGTTTTGTGTCAGTGCACATGCAATCAGAATCTTACAGCACAGAAGGAGGCCATTCGGCCCTTCGTGCCTGTCTCTGGTCTTTGAAACAGCTGTCCAAGTAGTACCAGTGTCCCATAGCCCTGAAAATTTCACCTGCTCAAGTATATTTCCAATTCACTCTTGGAAGTTACTATTGAATCTCGAACCTCGATTGGGATCTGTAACAAAAGTCTCCAAATGGAATGCAGTGGCATCAGGAAAACCGGAAAATATTCTCAGGAGTAACTTGGAAGAATTGGTTTGAATCTGCGCTTTAGCCCTCTGGTGCAAGCGGCCCGCAACATGGAGGAATTTAACCCTTACAACCCGGTCCCAAGTGGTTTCAAACTCAAACCTCGCCGCAGCTCATTATTGTTGCCTGATCAGAAAGGCTAACGTCATGCGCGGGGCTATTGCGCAACTATTGGTTCTGTAAGACTTAATGTGAAGAGCACTGAATCCGTGCCATATTAGGAAGCTGTTCAATGTAAGCAAAAGTGAACCCCATTGGATTAAAGGGACTTTGGCGCCGTGGATAGGAAATTTGCTAAGGGACAGAAACCAGAGAATAGTGGTGAACGGTTGTTGTTCAGATTGGAGTGTTCCCCGGGGGTCGATATTAGGACCACTGCTATTTTTCATATATATTAATGACCGGAACTTGGGTACACGAGGTACAAGTTCAAAGTTTGAAGATGACACAAACTCGGAAATATAGTAAACAACGAGGAGGACGTAACAGACGTCAAGGGGACATAGACTGCTGAAATGGGCAGATATATGGCAGATGAAATTTAACGTAGAGAAGTGAAGTTAAATATTTTGGTAGGAAAAATGAGGAGCGGCAATATGAACTAAATGGTACAATTTTAATGGGCGTGCAGGAACAGAGGGGCATGGGGATGTATGCACACAAACTTTTGAAGGTGACAGGACAAATTGCGATCGCTGTTATAAAAGTATACGGGATCCTTGGCGTTACTAATAAAGGAATAGAGTACAACATCAAGGAACTTTGCTAAATCTTTCTAAGGCACAGCTTGGGCCTCAGCTGAAGTATTCAATATTGGGCACCACACTTTATGAAGGATGTCAATGCCTTGGAGAGAGTGCAGAAGAGAAGCTACTAGAATAGTACCAGATTAAGGGACCTCATTTATGTGGAGAGACTGGAGAAGCTGGGGTTATTCTGCTTAGAGCAGAGAAAGTTAAGAGAAGATTTCATAGATTTGTTCAAAGTCATGAATGATTTTGATAGAGTAAATAAAGAGAATCTGTTTCCAGTGGCAGAAGGGTTGGTGACCAGAGGACACAAATTTAAGGCGATTGGCAAAAACACCAAAGGAGACATGAGGGCCGAGAAATTCAATGCATTTGTGCTTGAATGTGCCAAACTGGGCGATAATCAATTTCTTGCTCAAGGTTTTTTTTACACAACAAGTTGTTGTGATCTGGAATGTTCTGTCTAAATGGGTGGGGGAAGCAGATTCAATGGTAACATTGAAAAAAAATTGTTTTTATTCATTCATGGTATTTTAATCTGGACGTTGCTGGCAAGGCCAATATTTATTGCAATTCCCTAAATGCCCTTAAGAAAGTGGTGGTGAGACACCTTCTTGAACCGCTGCAGTCCATGTGAAGGTACTCCGACAGTGCTGTTAGGGAGGGAGTTCCAGGATTTTCACCCAGTGACGAGGAAGAAATGGCAATATCCTTCCAAGTCAGGATGGTGTGAGACTTGGAGAACTTGCAGGTGATGGTGTTCCCATACACAAGCTGCCCTTGTCCTTCTGGGTGGTAGTAGCCATGGGTTTGTGAGGTGCTGTTGAAGAAGCCTTCTTCGACTGTGCGTCTTGTAGATGGTACACACTGTAGACATGTTGCGCTGGTACTGGAGTGACTAAATGTTTAAGGTGGTGGATGGGGTGCCAAACAAGCGGGCTGCTTTATCCTGGAAGCTGTCACACATCTTGAGTATTGTTGGAGCTGCACTCATCCAGGCAAGTGGAGAGTATTTTATCACACTGCTGACATGTGCCTTGTAGATGATGGAAATGCTTTGCGGAGTCAGGAGATGAGTCACTCGCCGCAGAATATGCAGCTTCTGACCTGCTCCTCTGGACACATTATTTTGTTGCTTGTTCTGTTAAATTTCTCATTAATGGTGATCCCCAGGATGTTGATGGTGGAAAATTCGGTGATGATAATCATTTTGAATGTCAAGTGGAGGTGGCTAGGCTGACTCCTGTTTGAAATGCTTATTGTCTGGCACTATTATGACGTGAATGTTAATTACCACTTAGTAATCCAAGCCTGAATGTTGTCCATGTCTTGATACATGCGGACATGGATTGCTTTATTATCTGAGGAGCGACAAATCGAACTGAACACTGTGCAAACATCAGCGAGCATCCCCACTTCTGACCTTATGTTGGCGGGAAGCTCATTGAGGAAGCAGCTGAAGATGTTTGGGCTTAGGACACTGCCCAAAGAGCTCTTTTATCGATGTCCTAGGACTGAGATGTTTGGCCTTCAACAACGCAACCATCTTCTTTTGTGCTCGGTATGACTCCAGCCAATCCAGAATTTTCACTCTGATTCCCATTGCCTTCAATTTTACTGGGGCTCCTTGATCCTACACTTGGCCAAATGATGCCTTGATGTCAAGGCCAATCACTTTCACCACACCTCTGCAATTCAGCTATTTTGTCCATATGTGTGCCAAAGCTGTAATGAAGTCTAGAGCCAAGTGATCCTGGCGAAATCCAAGCTGAGAATTAGTGAGCAGCCTGTTGGTGAGTAACTGCTGCTGGTGGTGCATTAGATGACACCGTCCATCATTTTGCTGATGATTGTGAGTAGACTGCTGTAATTTCCGGATTGGATTTGTCCTGTTTTTTGTGGACAGGACATAACTGGGTAATTTTTCACATTTTTGTTAGATGCCAGTGTTGTAGCTGTACTGGAGCAGCTTGTCTAGAGGAAGGCTAGTTCTGGAGTGCAATTCATCAGCATGACAGCTGGGTTGTTTTCGGGGCCCATCGCCGTTGCTATATCCAGTGTGCCCGGCAATTTCTTGATAACACATAGAATGAATTGAATAGGCTGAAGACTGGCTTCTGCGATGTTGAGGACCACAGCATGAGGCCGATATGGATCATCCATTTGGCACTTCTGGCTGAAGATGATTGCAAATGCTTCAGCCTTGAGTTTTCCACTCACATACTGGGCTCCACCATCATTGACAATCGGGATGTTCATGGAGCCTCCTCCTCCCATTAGTTGTTTCATTGTCCACCACCATTAATGACTGGATGTGGCGGGACTGCAGAGCTTTGATTTGACACATTGTTTTTGTGATTGCTTAATTCCGTGCATAGCCACTTCCACTCGTTAGCATGCATGTAGTCCTGCATTGTAGCTTCAGCAGATTGACACCTAATTTTTTGGTCTGCCTGGTGCTGCTCCTGGCATGCTCTTCCACATTCTACATTGTGGAATGCAATTCTTCTGCTGCTGATGGTGCACAGCGCTTCAGGGATGCCCAGTTTAGAGCTGCTAGATCTGTTCTGAATCTATCCCATTTAGCACTGTGGTAGTGCCACATGGCACCATGGAGGGTGTCCACAGTGTGAAGGTGGTACTTTATCACTACAAGGAATGTGCATTGGTCACTCCTGCCAATACTGTCATGGACAGATACATCTGTGATAGGTTGAGGACGATGTATAGTAGGTTTTTCCCTCACGTTGGTTATCTCACCAGCTGCTGCTGGCTGGCCCAGTCTTGCAATTATGTCCTTCAGGACACGGCCAGCTCGGTCAGTAGTGGTGCTTTTGAGCCACGTTTGGTGCTGGATATTGAAGTCACCAACCCAGTGTACATTCTGTGCCCTTGTTGCCATCAATGCTTCTTCCATGTGGTGTTCAATATGGAGGAGTAAAGATTCATCGCAGGATGCTTCCTTGCCCATTGGATAAATACTAGATGGGAAAAGAGCTATGGGGAAAGATCAGGGAGTGAGATTAATTGGATAGCTCTACCAAAGAGCAGGCACAGTCACCATGGGCCACCTGGCTTCCCTTTGTGCTATTTCATTCTGTGATCTACAAATTCCTCTACAGTTTTGCCCCCTCCCTATCTCTGTAACCTTCTCATAGCCATAAAGACTCTGAGATCTCAGTATTCCTACAATTCTAGCCTCTTGCACATCCCCAATATTCATTGCTCCACTATTGGTGGCTGTGCCATCAACTGTCTAAACCTTGATCTCTGGAATTCCCTCCCTAAGCATCTCAAACAATCCACCTATATCTCCTCCTTTAAGTCATTCCTTTAAACCTACCTTTTTACCAATCTTATTGCAATTATATAAGGCCTTGGTGAGACCACACCTGGAGTACTGTATACAGTTTTGATCTGCTTACCTAAGGAAGAATATACTTGCCTTAGAGGCAGTGCAACGAGGGTTCACCAGACTGATTCCTGCGATGGACGGGGGAGGGGGGTCGGGATTGTCCTATGAGGAGAGATTCTGGAGACTAAGGTTTAGAAATTCTGCATCACCCCCAGTTGGGATGCTAACTTTTGAAAAGTTGCAAGTTTAGTGCCAGGCACTAATCAATCTCCATGTCCACGAAATTGAGTCTGTGGGATGAAAGAATGCAGGGCTAAGTCAGGCAGCAATAGCATAGGTATGTGGCGTTAGGATCCAAGTGGTAATGAAAGCGAGGAGCTGTGTAATTGGGAGTGAGCATTGGCAAAGGTGCTTTCCAGCCATTAAAGAGGAGAATCACAGTACACCAGCCCCCAGTGATTCGGGGATTGCAGAATGGCGATAGAATGTGGGATGTAATGCAAAGGCGTTTGATGGCCTGCAACATTCCGGGGACTAAGCAGTATTATCTGACTGCAGATACATCATGCATTCTCTGCCACTCATAAGTGACCTCTGGAATGGAAGTACTGGGACACATCCCTTTAAGTAACGCTCCACCAGCCAGCTTGTTCAAGCCTCCACTCTCTGGCGCTGTCAGCACTAGGTGGTAAGCCAGGGGGCGCTACTGAAATTTGCAGATCAGGCACCAAGCGTGCATTGCATACTTGCTGACATCACGATCTGCATGGTGAAAGATGCCGAGGCACTAACTGTTACCGCCGGCGCTACAGGGCCAGCGAATGTGACGTGCAAATGGGATTTATCCCGCTGCAGTATTCCTGCCTGAGCACCCCGTTCATGTCACCTCCTCCCAAGCACTATCGGGAGGTGCTAAGCTGCCGAATTTCTCTCCATAAGCCTATATTCACTGAAATTTAGTAAAAATGAGAGTGATCTCATTGAAAAATAAAAGTCTTACGAGGCTTGAATGGGTTAATGCTGAGAGGATGTTTACACTTTATGGGACGTTTAGAAGTAGGGGTCACAGTCTTGGAATAAGGATTCGGCCATTTAGGAGTGAGATGAAGAGATATTTCTTCACTCAAAGGGTTGTGAATCTTTGGATTTCTCTACCCCAGAAGGTTGTGGTTGCTCATTTGTTGAGTACACTCAAGATAGAGTTCGGTAGATTTTTGGATGTTAAGGGAATCAAATTTGTATTGACTTTTTCTGATGTTTTACTGCTTTAAAGGCACTATATAAATGCAAATTTGTGTTGCAGTTCTCCATTATTTCGACTCCTTTGCACTCTTTCCCTTTATAGGAACTTCAATGGGATCCTTCACCTCTCTGGGCCCCACATTCTGGAACACTGTCCCAAAATCCCTCCACCTTTCCACTTCCATTTCGTTGTTCATAAGCTTCCTGTAAACTGATCATTCCCATCATGACTTCATTCAACAGCCTTTCTCCCACCACCACTTTATGGCTTGTTATTTTCATGTGAACTGCTTTAGACTATTTATTGTATTAGAATTGTTATGTAAATATTAATTGCCGTGGTTGCTCTGCTTCTTGTACAAACTAGAAGTTTGGCTGAGCTAGATGGCATAGAACCTAAAGTGGCGAAACAAACCAGGAAGTAAGCGTTATGGCAATGGATATCATGTGAATAATCCCTGAGGAACGGTGAAGATCCACAGGGCCATAAACAAATAAATAAATACAGAGGTAGATTTTCGGCTTCGTTTCCTGAGTTGTAATCACAACCTTTGCGGAACCTGCCAAATTTATATTTCATTCTGAAAGATTGGAGGATGAGTTGATTGGAATTATAGGAGCATATGAAATTATGAACATATGAACATATGAACAGAAGGAGGTCAATCAGTCCCTCGAACCTGTTCTGCCATTTGATCTGTATCTTAACTCAATCTATCTACCTTGGGTGCAAAACCACTAATACTCTTGCATAACAAAAATCTATCTCAATTTAAAAAATTTAAATTGATCTCGCCTCAATAACGTTTGGGGGTAGAGAGTTCCAGATTTCCACTACCCGTTGTGTGAAGAAGTGCTTTCAGACTTCATCCCTGGATGGCCTAGCTCTTATTTCAAAGTAATTCTCAATTATTCTGGACATTCAAACCAGAAGATATATGTACTCTCTACCTACCATATCAAATCATTTAATCATATTAAACACTTCAATTAGTTAATCCCTAAACCTTCTATATTAATTAGTATATAAATATGGTAAAAGTAACGTGTTCTCAATTTTAACTTTTAATCCTGCAAGGGTGAGTATTTGGACCCCTGTATTTCTATTGTGCATAAATGACTTAGATATCAGAAAAACAGTACGATGGTGCAAATTCTGATGACACAAAATGGATATGGTAGCATAGCTAATGTTATTCTATAGTAGTCCTGATAGCTGAGTTCTAATCCCACCATAGCAGTTTGAAAATTTGAATTGACTTTGTTTTGAAATCTAGAAATAACAATCTGGGATCCATGAAACTGTTTGATGATTGTAAAAACCCAACTGATTCATAAGAACTTAATAATTAGGAGCAGGAGTGGGCCGTTCGGCTCCTTGAGCCTTTTGCACCATTCAATGAGATCATGGCTGAACTTCTACCTCAGCTCCACTTTCCTGCACAATCCCCATATCCCTTGGTGCAAGGATGTCCTTTAAGTAAGGAAACCTGCCGTCCTACCAAATCTGGACTATATGTGACTCCAGTCCCACACCAACGTGGTCGACTCTTAACTAGCCTCAGAATTACCTAGCAAGCCACTCGGATATATGAAACTGCTCGCAGTACTTCAAGAAGAAGGCCCACTATCACCTTCTCAGGGCAACTAAGAATGGGCAATAAATTTTGTCCTTGTCAGCGACAACCTAAATTATGAGACTGAATTCAGGGAAAAAACCTAATTTGATCACCTGATAGGAATCAAATCAGAACAATATTATTTTAATATAAATATTAGGCAAGGTAATACAAAGATTTTTATATGATCCTAATTTTAAGGCAGTAGTTCAATCTTTTGTGTTTTGTTGGCATTCATAATTTCTTCAAGCATTCATCGCGTATTAAATTGCATTATTAGAAGTCAGATTGAATCATAGATTCTTTGAAAGAGATATCCAATCATTCCCACTCCACTGCTTTTTCCCCATAGCCCTGTAAATTTTACTCTGTCAAGTATTTATCTAATTCTCTTTAGAAAGTTATTATTAAATCTGCTTCCACTGCCTTTTCATATCACAGCAAATCGCTGTGTAAAAACATTTTCCTCATCTCGCCTCTGGTTCTTTTCCCAATTACCTTAAATCTCTGTCCTCTGGTTACCGACCATCCTGCCAGTGGAAACAATTTGTCCTCATTAATTTACCAAAACATTTTGTGAATTTGAACACCTCTATTAAACCTCTTGAACAGTACATTGCAGAACCAACCAGGAAGCAGGCTATCTTAGATCTGGTACTGTGTAATGAGACAGGATTAATAAATGATCTCCTAGTAAAGGATCCTCTAGGAATGAGTGACCATTTCAAATTCAGTTGCAGCATGAGAAAGTTGGATCTCAAACCAGTGTCCTAAGCTTAAATAAAGGAGACTACAAAGCTATGAAGGCAGAGTTGGCTAAAGTGGACTGGGAAAATAGATTAAAGTATGGGACAATAGCAGTAGTAGACATTTAAGAATACATTGCATAACGCGCAACAAAAGTATATCCCAATGAGAAGGAAAGACTATAAGAGAAGGGATAACCATCTGTGGCTATGGAAATAAGGGATTGGGTCAAATTGAAAAAAAGGGCATATAATGTAGCCAAAACTAGTGGGAGACCAGAGGACTGGGAAACTTTTAAAAGCCAGCAAAGAACAACTAAAAATATGATTAAAAAGATGGAAGATAGATTATGAAAGTAAACTAGCACTAAATATAAAAATAGACAGTAAGAGTTTCTACAGTTACATAAAAAGGAAAAGAGTGGCGAAAGTAAATGCTGGTCCCATAGAGGTTGAGACTGGGGAATTAATAATGGAGAATAGGGAAATGGCAGAGACATTGAGCAAATATTTTGTATCGATCTTCACGGTAGAAGACGCTAAAAACTTCCCAATAGTGGATAATCAAGGGGGTATAGAATGGGAGGAAGTTATCACTATCACTAAACTAGTAGTACTCGGTAAAATAATGGGACTAAAGGTAGACAAGTCCCCTGGACCTGATGGCTTGCATCCTAGGGTCTTAAAAGAAGTGGCTGCACAGATAGTGGATGCATTGGTTGTAATCTACAAAAATTCTCTGGGTTCTGGTGCAGTCTCAGCGGATTCGAAAACTGCAACTGTAACACCCTTATCTAAAAAAGGAGGCAGACAAAAGGCAGGAAACTGTAGACCAGTTAGCCTAACATTTGTCGTTGGGAAAATGCTGGAGTCCATTATTAAGGAATCAGTAGCAGGACACTTGGAAAAGCATAATTCAGTCAAGCAGAGTCAGCACGGATTTATGAAAGGGAAATCATTTTTGACAAATTTACTGGAGTTCTCTGAGGATGTAACGAGTAGGGTGGATAACGGGAACCATTGGATGTGGTGCATTTGGATTTCCAGGAGCCATTCATTAAGGTGCCACATAAAAGGTTACTGCACAAGACAAAAGTTCACGGGGTTGGGGGTAATATATTAGCATGGATAGAGGATTGACTAACTAACAGAAAACAGGGAGTCAGGATAAATGGGTAATTTTCTGATTGGCAAACAGTAACTAATGAATCGGTTCTGGGGCCTCAACTATTTACAATCTACATTAAAAACTTGGATGAAGGGACCCAACGTAATGTAACCAAGTTTGCTGATGATACAAAGATGGGTGGGAAAGCAAATTGTGAGGAGGACACAAACAATCTGCAAAGGGACATAGACAGGCTGAGTGAGTGGGCATTAATTTGGCAGATGCAGTATAATGTGGGAAAATGCGAGGTTATCCAGTTTGGCAGAAAAAAATAGAAAAGCAAATTATAATTTAAATGGAGGAAAATTGCAAAGTGCTGCAGTACAGAGGCACCTGGGTGTACTTGTGCATGGAACACAAAAAGTTGGTATGCAGATACAACAAGTAATCAGGAAGGCAAATGGAATGTCGGCCTTTATTGCAAGGGGGATAGATTATAAAAGCAGAGAAGTCCTGCTACCACTTTACATGGTATTGGTGAGGCCACACCTGGAGTACTGCGTACAGTTTTGGTCTCTGTATTTAGGAAGGATATATTTGCATTGGAGGCTGTTTAGAGAAGGTTCACTAGGATGATTCTGGAGATAAGGGGGTTGACTTATAAAGTTAGGTTGAGTAAGTTGGGCCTATACTAATTGGAGTTCAGAAGAATGAGAGCTGATCTGATCGAAACATTTAAGATAATGAAGGTTCGACAAGGTGGATGCAGAGAGGATACTTCCACTCGTATGGAAAACTAAAACCAGGTGACATGGTCTCAGAATAAGGGACCACCTATTTAAACCTGAGGAGGAATTTCTTCTCTCAGAGGGTTGTAAATATGTGGAATTCTCTGTCCCAGAGAGCTGTGGAGGCTGGGTTATTGAATATATTTAAGGTTTAGATAGACCGAATTTTGAGTGATAAGGGAATAAAGGGTTATGGGAAGCGGGCAAGGAAGTGGAACTGAGTCCATGATCAGATCAGCCATGATCTTATTAAATGGCGGAGCAGGCTCGAGGGGCCAAATGACCTACTCCTGCTCGTATTTCTTATGTTCTTATTAAATCTTCCCTTTCCTCCCTGCTGTAAGGTGAACAATCCCAGCTTCTCTAATCTCACAACGTAACTGAAGTCCATCATCCCTGGTACCATTCTTGGAAATCTTATCTGTAGCATTTCTAAGGTCTTGACGCCCTTCCTAAAGTGTGGTACCCAGAATTGGTCACAATACTTCAGCTCAGGCCTAACAAGTGATATTTAAATGCTTCATTTAAGGTCCTTGCTTCATTACTCTGTTTATACCGCTAACATACAGTGTTATGAATTTCACTTATATTGTTCTCGAACATAACAACCTGAACACATTGTAAGAAAAGCCCATTAGTCTAAAAACATGTCCCCATTATGATTTTATCAACCGCATCTCCCCACATATAAGCACATCTCTCAAAGTCTTCTTTTTACAGAGAAACATATACTTGCTGGTTGGACCCATTGATACTTTCTCCTTCACTGTAACTCTAGTAACTTATTCATTAAGGCTTAAAAATTGGCCTCATTAGCAACTCCTGTTATCGCCTCCGGTGGGCGATAATGGGGTGCTAACTACTTTTAGCGACCAGTCGCGACGATAACATTGACTCGCGCCATATTCGGCAGGAGGCTGGTGGCGGTATGGTGTTGCACCTCGATCTCTTCTTCGCCTGGAGATCGTGATATCATCGCCATGCTTGTCGCCCCTGCAGCGCCCCAGATCCGAACTTCAATTCCGCCCCCTGCAGCTTCACCAGGCAAAAACACCGACAGCTGCAGGGGGCGTTCATAGTGAGACTGGGTGCTTCGGGGCAATGCTTAAAGGTGAGATGACCGTGGTAAGTAAAACAAAAATTCACCCCTCTTTCAGTTTTTCCCTGGTTCTTTCCCACGGATCACGGCAGCTGTCGGGGAGAGGTAAGTTATTTTTTAGTGCAACCATGGCCCTTCCCTTTAAGGCGGGGGGGAAGGTCCCCCCCCCCCCTTCTCGCAGGCAATGCTGCACAGCCCAGTGTGTAGCACTGCACAAGTTACCGCCCCGTCTGCTGCCTCTTGTGCTGCAGGACGGAAGTGCAGCGCCTGATTCAGCGCTCCATTTCCTTACTGGAGCACTATCCCTGAAAGTTTTAACAATAGGAAAACATTAGAGCCTGGTGTTAATTTTTCTACTTTTAAAAACTACTGCCCCAAACGGGGCCCTCGTGAATTTCTTACCTTTTATTATCATTTGTGTAAAAAGCTGAACATAACTTTCTTTCTTACACCTAACTTCCTACTATTCATAACATATTGGCATGGTAGCATCTTGATAATTCTGCTGCACGAATAATCCAGTTAAAATCCATGGCAATTTTAGAATTTGAATTGAATTTAATAATATAATCTGGAAATTTAAAAATGCCACCAGTAAAAGTGACGATGAAGCTGACCGATTGTCATTTAATAATATCCAAATGCTTCACTAAAGTTTATTAGGAAAGGAAACCTGCATTTATACAATGCCTTTAATAACCTCAGGGCATTCCAAAGCGCTTCGCTGCCAATGAAGTACTTTTGACGTGCAGCCAGCCATTGTTGCGGCAGCTAATCTGTGCACAGCAAGCTCCCAAATACAGCAATGAGAAAAATGACTAGTTAATCTGTTTTTCAGTGGTATTGTTTGAGAGATAAATATTGGCCAAGACACCAGGACCTCGAGTAATGTGATGGGATATTTTACATCGACCTGAGAGGGTAGACAGGGCCTCAGTTTAACATCCCAGATGAAAGATGGCACCCCGACATGGCAGCATTGAAGTCTCATCCAAGATTATACGCCTAAGTTTCTGGAATGGGTCTTGAACCCAATGACTTCTGATCCAAGGTCAAGAGTGTGCCAAGACTTATAACTAGAGTCGAATAACTGCTTTTATTTTGAGGAAATTACAATTGATATGTAACATTGCTTTAACTTCTTCCAGTCGTTATGTTAGTACCGTTGAACCATGTTTCGTCATTGGAAGAGGAACACAGCACGCTCAATATTCAACAGACAATATAGCAGAGTTTAAACAGCGGCAATAGTCGTAAATATGACATTGATTTGAAATGTATGAGAGAATGTAAGTTATGGAGAAGGAAGACTGGCTACATAGCGTGTCATTGTCAACTTCTCCACCTGTGCATAAACCTGCTGGGGCCAATCTCCTGCCCTTATAAAACCGTCTGATTTTCATTCCATTGATTTCAACACAACGAGTATCGGGTTTACTGTCCAGGTTGAGAAGTTGAAAATTACCCCATAGACGTTAAGACACCCATTCATAAAATCATACTCATCAACTGACACTAAACTCTTGTTCACCAAATATATCTTGAGTTTTAAAAAGTCTTCAGCCTGCTTGGGCCTTTGCGATATTCTCTTCCACCTGTGTTTTCATTTAAATATTTTTTGTGATTTGTGTGGTTATTAAAGTGAAGGATGCTCCGTCTGTGAAATGGAACACATTCACTACATTTGGCCACCTCCGTCATCTGCAAGCACTCCTGGGTTAGATGTAGTAAGGGTTGCATGCAACCTCCTGGCTCACCTCACTCGCAGAATCACAGAATCCTATAACAAGAAGGGGCCATTCGGTCCATTGTGCCCGTACCTACCCTTTGAACGAGTTATTCAATTAACCACACTCCTATTTTTTCCCACATATTTCTCCTTTTCAACTATACACACACACACAATTCCCTTTTGTTAATTACTATTGAATCTGCTTCGTCCAACCTTTCAAGCAGCGCATTCCAGATCACAGCAACTCACTGTGTAAAAGAAAATCGCCTCATCTCCTATCTGGTTCATTTGCCAATAATCTTAAATTTGTGTCCTCTGGTTACCGACCCGCCTGCCAGTGGAAACAATTTCGCCCTATCCAGACTATAAAACCGCTTCATAATTTCGAACATCTCTATCAAATCAACCCTTATCATTCTCTAGCTAAGCAGAACATACCCAGCTTCTCTTGCCTCTCCACATGTTCGTATAATTGAAGTCCCTCATCCCTGGAACCATTCCGGTAAATCTCCTCTGTCTTGCCCTCCTTCCTAAAATATGGTGGACAGACGTGCACACTATACCCCAGCTGATACTTAATCATTTATTTTTGGATGCATCATAAATCCTATCACACATATTTCCTCTGGTTCTTTTTCCAGCAAAATCATACATAAATTGTTTCATTGTAAACACTGGCCCGAGGAAATCTTCGTGAATCCATCTACAGTGTTTCCACACATAAAGTGACGTTTTCCAAGATTCCGTGCTATTGGTGGTCACTCGTACACAAGGGGGTCGATCTTGTGCGAAATCTGGAAATGGAGGATTTTTTTTTTAGTTCCACTGCCTTCAAAAATGGGGAGAGATCTAAAACGGGCTGCCGACTCGCTACCAGCCCATTTTACACTATCGCACAAACTCAGCGTCTAACCCAAGGGATGGCGTATCAGAAAATCACTGTTTGCATATCTCCAGCTATTTATTTCAACATTTGGCCGATCGCAAACAATACACCCCGATTTTAAGTTGCCCAGTGAGTGCGAGGCCCCACAGATGGTTCACGGTCTTGGAAAATGTTCCCAGGGTGACCACTGTATCCGTCCACTCAGGTGTCTCAAACACAACCTCGGCGGACTGTCCCTAACTACACTACGGTGATATTTTGAATCTTCCCCACTAACTATGCTGTGACTGCTCTGAAGAAAATTGCCAACTTAGTGCTAATCATTGGATAATTGGACAGTCTTTGGCTGTTGGAACTAACCCATTCGGAACCAGAACTCCTTCCCTTACAGCCAGCAGAGAGAGCAGATCCTTCAGTCTGCATGCAATACCACATTCCAGAGATGAGAATCTGTATTCCACCTGGCAAATGCGGCACAATCTATCTAAATACCATTTGCATATGAAGCCAGTCGAGAAGAAAAGAGAAAAGGGACATACTTTATCAGAGAATAATGTTACCCGAAGTTGCCCGGTGGGAGACTGACGCGATCAGATTAGTCGCACGTTTTGCACAGCGCTCTAAAATCGAATGGGAGGTAAAACGGGCGGTCGATCTGACTGTGTCGGTTTCCCACCGGGTGGTTAGGTTAATAGTGCCATATTTTAGCTGGCGAATGTTAACGTTTACCCATGAGCACTTTTTTAATATTCTTCTCTGGCTTGAGCAGTATTATGTAGCATTTGGGGGCAAAAATACACAGAAGGAGCCCAAAGCTTGATGACAAAATGGCAAAGATCTCCACTGCCACCGTGTATTTTCCGGGTGAGCTGACGTAGGCAGGTATAAAGGCCATCCACACTGCAAAAAAGATCAACATGCTGAAAGTTATGAATTTAGCCTCGTTGAATTTATCGGGCAATTTCCTTGCCAGAAAGGCTAGCACAAAGCAGATACTAGACAAGAAACTAATGTAAGCTAATGCTGTGTAAAAAGACACCGGCGAGCCAACGTTGCATTCTAGGATGGTTTTTGCACTTTGGTAGGCGGTGTTTTTAAGTGGGAATGGGGGTGACCTGGCTAGCCACGTGGCACAGATCCCAATCTGGACACAGGTGCAGAGAAAGATCACAGCCCGTTGTTGCGTGGCTCCAAACCATTTCATCATGTTGCTGTTGGGAAGCGTCGCCCTGAATGCCATTAGCACCACCACTGTTTTAGCGAGTATACAAGAGATACAGAGCACGAAGATTACTCCAAAAGCCGTGTGCCTCAGCATACAGGACCAGGCAGTTGGCCGGCCAATGAATGCCATGGAACACAGGAAGCACAGGACCAAGGAGCTCAGGAGAAGGAAGCTCAGCTCGGAATTATTGGCTTTCACGATGGGAGTGTTCCTGTGACGAAAGAAAATGGCCATAACTGCGACGGTCAGACAGGCTCCCAATAATGCAATTATCGTCAATGTAATGCCTGTCACATCTTCAAAGGAAAGGTACTCGATTTCCCTTGGGATGCACGCGGTCTGTTCAGCATTTGACCAGTCATCTGAAGAGCATTTCGTGCACCTCACTGAACCTGTGGATGGAAAAGCATGCTGGTCAAAGGTGGATCAACAATCTTCAGCATGACCACAAAACCGCAGAAACCCGCACTTTCCTTAATCTTAATTTACTCCATGAACAAAAGATGCTAGACTAATTCAAGAGTCAGTTAGCTGCTGCAATGAGAGGATGATACGGTTGGCTTTTTGGAAGGATGGGCTGAAGAGCTTTCTCAGTCCACCCCGTGTTCGGATCCTATAATCTGAAGCCTTTACAACCCAGGCTTAATGATATAAATCACGCGATCCCAATTTGTCTAATCTTTTCTCGTGCTCTTTGTAAATTTGGTGGTGTCTTGTACTATGGGCCTTTAATCAACGGGTTATGAAGATCCGGGATGCACAGCCTGAAAGGCGGTAGAACCCGATTGAATAGTAGCTTTCAAAAGTGAATTGGATAAATACTTGCAAAGAAAAAAGTGCAAGTTCATGAGAAAAGAGCAGAGGGTTGGGACTAATTGCATAGCTATTTCAAAGAGTCAGCAAGCTAAGATGGGCCGAAAGGCCTTCGTCTGTGCTTTAAGGTCCTGTAATATTTTATACGGGTCTGTCAAAAAACTTTGAAGAAAGTTTATATATGTGGTGGGCTTTTCTATGAAGGATCAGTCTGTAAAGTTGCTTCCCAGTGTGGCACTGAGCTCTACAAGCCAGGATAGCTTGTATGGAGTTAAAATTTGCTTCAATGTCCTCCAGTTAAGGAAGGGAAATCAGCCCAGGCTCCCACTCCTGATCGCAAATCAAACACTGCAGCTGTGTGTGGACATCGGATTTGGACAGGACCAAGCTTGGTGATGATGCTCTCCACTGCCAAATACCCTTCATCAATGACTTTCAAGGTTCACACTTAAGAATGAGCAATTGGGCAGGGTGAAGGAAGGTTTGAAGAGTTTCAAAGTGTTGTGTTCATATTCTGTTGCAAACTCACACAGGACGGGCATTAAGGCCCCGCAGGAACTATTCACAGTTGCTGTAAATATTCTGGTTCATGCTGGTTTTGGGACACCATTTTGGGAGTTGCTATTAAGGACAGAGTTAAGTTACTTTGTTCCTGGTTTAATTAGTCTGTTTATTTACGTATACAACATAATTTGGCGATGAGGATGAATTAAATTAACCTCCCTGTTCCCCTGCCTTTCCTCTCCACACCCGGGGACCCTCCAATTCCATGGCCGATATGGATAAAAAGCTTTTCTGTGTACATCAGGGTGAGTGGGTTAGATAGCAACAACATACCAGCTCGCTGCCATGCAATACTTATCCACTGCCTCGGCATCAAAGGCCAATGCATCTTTGGCCAAATAGAAGACATGGAGTCCTACAACATATTGCAAAGTGGCCTAAAATATATCTCTAGGGCAAAGAAAATATCATGATGGAGAGATGCAATTTTCATCAAAGGCAGCAAGGGAATGGTGAACCAAACAGTACATAATTTCATTAACTTAACTGGCTGCTAGTATAACTTTGGAGCACTTAGAGGAAATGATCGGGGATCAGATTATTGAGAAAATAATGATCCCCCACATTTGTGACAAAATTACATTGGATATGGAGAGAGCAAAATTCACCAGAACCCCCCCCCCCCCCAACTCCCTGTGTTTGGGCTCATTCGAAAGGAAATTTAATTTGAAACACTCTACCGCAAAGTTTGGAACTCTAAAGTGCTTATGGAAGAAACTACGTACTTTAATAGAATTATGAACTTTTACAAGACAAATTCAAGCCTGTGAGTGGCACTAGGGAACAAAAGAAGCCCACTTGATTATTGGAACTGTCTGGGTGTGAGGATTGATGTCACCTGTCTGGAAGAATGGAGTATTTGGAAATCTTCCTCCACAAGAGACATTACCATCACAGTATAACCCAGAAATAGCTCCCCATCAACATGGGTCTGGACAAACCATTTTCAGCATATACATCAAAAAGAGGCTCAATCCAGCCTGTATGTGAAAGACTAAAGCACAAAAGGACATTGCAATTACCAAACTAATATTTCCATCAGGAAACAGTTTTCGAACATCAACCCACCCAAGACATATCAACTTTAATGAGCCCGACAAAATATTACAAAGAAGAACCAAGCCTGCCAAAATTATACAAAGGATTGTGAACAGATTGGGCGGCATGATTAGAACACTGAAATCATATAACTGCCCCTGTTTTCAACAGAGGTTGATGGGGGAGAGAGGTGGTTGCTATTACCTCATCAAGACAAGGAGAGAAACCAACGGGACAGTTGTAAACTGGTGAGGTTATCCACTTTGGTGGTAAAAACAGAGAGACAGACTATTATCTGAATGGTGACAGATTAGGAAAAGGGGAGGTGCAACGAGACCTGGGTGTCATGGTACATCAGTCATTGAAGGTTGGCATGCAGGTGCAGCAGGCGGTTAAGAAAGCAATTGGCATGTTGGCCTTCATAGCAAGGGGATTTGAGTACAGGGGCAGGGAGGTGTTGCTACAGTTGTACAGGGCATTGGTGAGGCCACACCTGGAGTATTGTGTACAGTTTTGGTCTCCTAACCTGAGGAAGGACATTCTTGCTATTGAGGGAGTGCAGCAAAGGTTCACCAGACTGATTCCCGGGATGGCGGGACTGACCTATCAAGAAAGACTGGATCAACTAGGCTTGTATTCATTGGAGTTCAGAAGAATGAGAGGGGACCTCATAGAAACATTTAAAATTCTGACGGGGTTAGACAGGTTAGATGCAGGAAGAATGTTCCCAATGTTGGGGAAGTCCAGAACCAGAGGTCACAGTCTAAGGATAAGGGGTAAGCCATTTAGGACCGACATGCGGAGGAACTTCTTCACCCAGAGAGTGGTGAACCTGTGGAATTCTCTACCACAGAAAGTTGTTGAGGCCAATTCACTAAATATATTCAAAAAGGAGTTAGATGAGGTCCTTACTACTAGGGGGATCAAGGAGTATGGCGAGAAAGCAGGAATGGGGTACTGAAGTTGAATGTTCAGCCATGAACTCATTGAATGGCGGTGCAGGCTAGAAGGGCCGAATGGCCTACTCCTGCACCTATTTTCTATGTTTCTAACTTCTCCAGCCTCGAAGTCCTGAAGGAAGGAAGAACATCACCATATACTACCACTAACTATCAAAAGGATTGGTAAGCATAAGTCCCTGCCCTGGAGTCTACCCTAGCTAGAATTAGGTATTGGGAGGTGGGAGGTATAATTTTACTGCAACCCCCTTTGAATGTGTAGTGTATGGTACTTTATTAGAGTGATTATAAGTTTGACCTTGTACCTTTCCTTGTCTTTTCTTTATTAGTGATTGTAAGTTTGGCCGTGTATTTTCTTGCTAGAGTAATAAGCCTGTATCACTTTGACTGTAATAAAACCAAAGTTCTTTGCATCAAACCAGGATCCTCTGCACTTTTGTCACACCCCCCAAATAAATCCAGAGTACAGAACCCAAGGGAGGGGGAACAGTTCGAAACCACAAAAGTTGGTCAGAAGGGAACCTGACCCCCTCGGAGAACCCCCCCCCCTTACAAAATAGCGACCGTGGCACAATTCTGGTACATGGGGTGTGATGTAGCGAGTGCTGGTTTGGGGCAAAGAACCAAAATGGAAGAGAGGATTTCCTCCTATGTGTATAAGAAAGTGAATGTAACTAAGGAATGGGTGCTTAGTCTATTGCACGCTGAGCGTCCGGCTGATGCTGCAGCCCAGTGGACAGTAAGTAAAGATCACAAAGAAGCAGTAGAGAAAGCAATTTGGTTGGTCTGTCGACAGTGACAGGTCCAGCTGCTAGACAGAATGAATGAAACATTACAGGCAGAGTTATGGATTGTGCAGAGAGCTACCAGGAAAGGGTTATGCCAGAAGAAAGATCAGGAGAACTCCGTAAGCTAAAACAGGAAAGGACCCAAATAATGGAAAGGTTTAAAAACAGTCAGGACTATTTTCAATGTCAGGTAACCGAGGCCAAATGAACTGAAAAGTCACTGAGGGAGGAAAGCACTCACCTCACCCTACAAGTAAAAAAGAACTCCAGGAAAGATTAAAAGATGTGCAAGCAGCGTATAAAGTAGATAGCACTAATGGGTTTGAATCAGGAGACCACGGTCCCTGCCAGCAACAAATTAAAAGTTTAAACCTTGCTCTGACCAAGACAAAAGGCATGGTATGCCTAATAAGCCCAGGTAAACCTGGAAGAGAAGGAAGAAACTACCTGGCCACTACCTGTGGCACCGGTGACTACACTAGCAGGAGGGACAAATCAGTTGCAGGATGGTCAGGGATAGTGAACCACCACCACCTGCAACACCGAGTTTCAGCTCAGCTTAGCCACAGGGGAAAGAGGGAGGTGAGCCAGAACAGGAAGAGCCAGACCCAGGGCCAATGTGCCCGGTCCGGCAACAGGAGTTTGGCCCACCCAACCTTAACAGGGGTCCAGGGCCCCTGGAATGTCAGTTTGTGGTCCCCCCACACTCCCCACCAGTTTAGGGCTATGATAAGCCACATGGGAAAGCCAACACCAAAGGGAGACCCCTCGGTTCACTTTGTGGAAGCGGAACAGGCAGGGGATATTAATGGGTGCGATGATGCAGAAATGGCAAAAATGCTTCTCCTATCCTTAGACAGCAAACTGTACCAGCGCCTCTCTATTGAGAGCAAGAGAGGACAGGAAACACTTACTGCCGTCCAGAAAGACATTTTAGAAGATATGGGCTGCAATGATGGGAGTCCGTTCTCTAGAGTAGAGAAAACGGTGCAGCTCACAGGAGAAACACCACAGGCTTTTGCAGACCGACTGTGACTGTATTCAAAAGCGCCTGTAGTGGGGACAAGACAGAGATCAAATTAAACCCAGATGAATTAGCACACTGGCTCTGAAGCCTAGTAGCTAACCGTTTACCCAGAATAAGAACCAAGGCTGAGGCCTGGTTCGACCCAGAGATCCCCAAGCCACAGATTAGGGAGTGCTTAGGCAACTGACCCTAGCTTGCAGAAATGGCAGAGGGACAGAAGAGCACCCACAAAAGGTAAGGGTTCACAAAATCCGACCTAACCAAGAAAAGAGAGAATGGCGCCACGAGGGGGGCAACCCCTCCGATACAAAACATACCTGCTTTGGGTGTGGAAAGAGTGGGCACTGGAGAAGGGATTGTAGAAATCCGTGGAAGAGTAGTGCAGGGAAGAATTCTCTAGCCCCTGCCCAAAAAAGAGACAGATAAGCCAGTCCCTCCCCACTCATTCGAGACCTTTTTAACTGCGCTCCGAGCCATGTTAGATGGCCCAGGAAAGGTAGCCACTGACACTAGTACCGAAATCCTACCTGCCCCCTCCCAACCAAAACCACCTGTGTGCCCTCGAGTATGATGCATGGGGGAGACCGACCATACAGATGGAAGGGTGAAAGGGACTTACCTGCTGGACACCAGTGCTTCAAACACCCTTGTCTATGCAGCTAACCCCGCCACCTCACCTCTGTCTAATGGGGTCCCCTACACCTTGGTGGGTTTCACAGGCACTGAACAGACTGGCTCATTCTCCGTTCCGCTCTCCATTCATTTAGGTACGTTCCACACTAAGTTGACTTGTGTCCTGATGAAGTGGGAGCAGGAAGGGAGAGGGATCCTGGGGGCTGACTTCATCCTAGGCCCCGGGATCCTGGTGGATTTAAGAAACCACTGTTTTTGAGGGGTCAGTCTGTACAGGACAGGAGAGTGAGGTGATGGTTATCCCAGGAAAACAGGGAAAAGGGACGGTATGCACCATGAAACCAAAGGAGGATTACGACCTTGAATCACTGGTCAGTAACACACCGATAGAATACCAAGAGTATGTGAAGAAAAACCTTGCAGCTTCTGCCACTCACAAACACAACTGTGGGAGAATAAACGGGGTCGAGCTTAGTATAGATAGGGACCCCATGACCCGACCAAATAAACAGTACAACTTCCCCAGGGAGGTGGAGGCAGACATGGAAACAGCCTTGGGTTCGCTGGTTAAACAGCGGGTATTGAGACCAATAGCTACCCATGTGAACTCCCCATTGTGGCCGGTTAAGAAACCGGACAACTCCTGGAGAACCACGGTGGAATATCGAGTACTCAACCGTAACATCCCCGCCGATGCACCCACTGTTGCTGCTGTCACTGACCTCATTGGAAGTATCCCAGCCTCCGCGACCATCTTCACGGTGCTGGATATTTCCAACGGGTTCTGGTCCAGACCTTTAAGAAGGGAAGATCAGTACAAGTTTGTTTTTACCTTTAAAGGACAGCAATACACTTGGAACTGTTTCCCTCAGGGCTTCCACAACAGCCCCAGTGTTTTCCGTCAGTGTATGGCCAACTGTTTAGAGTTTCAGCAGACCCCAGCAATTAGTACAGTATGTAGATGACCTGCTCCTGTTCAACGATGAGGGGGAGGAGCATAGCCACTGCTGGCTGAGCTGCTGAAAGAAGGAGGATTTGAAGTAAACCCCAAGAAGGCACAGATCGGACTGAAGGAAGTAAAATTCCTGGGACTAGCTGTGCGCGCAGGGGAGAGCACCATTGACAAAGCTAGAAGGGAAGCAGTGCAAAAGTTACCTGCCCCCAACACAATAACAGGAGTAAGATCTTTTCTAGGGCTAACCGGGTACTGCAGAGACTTCATTGAGGATTATGCAGCCACCGCAGCCCCTCTGCTCCGACTCCTACACAAGGGAGTAGAGTGGGAATGGGACAAAGGTTGCAAGGCAGCATTTATCCAACTCAAGAAAGACCTGCAGACCACACCAGCTCTAGGGGGCCATAAATGGTGGTAAAGAGTTTTTATTGGAGGTAGCAGCCAATAGGGACAGCCTGAGCACAGTACTGCTCCAAGAGCGGCACGGCCGGCTGAGACCAGTGGTTTACTCCTCCAGGATACTCACAGACGTGGAGAAGGGATATTCCAACTGTGAGTGGCACCTCCTAGCCACTCACTGGGCTGTGAAAAGTTCACTGATCTTCACAGGGGATCCCCCTATCACACTCCTTACCCACCATATGCCCACCCAAATGCTCCTGGACAGGAAAATTAAGGACGGGACAGTGAGCAGTGCCCGCATTGCTTGCTGGACCCTGCTCCTCTCTCAAATGGACCTACGGGTAAAGCGTTTCTACGAGCAAAGACTCGCAGCTAACATGATTTATCCAAGGACAGCCCACCGGTGTTCCATAGGAGAGGTATAGGAAATTAACATAGGCTTTCGGGCTGGGTTACACCCCCCAGGCCGAGAGATCTATGTGGACAGTTCAAGCACGGTATCTGCGGGTGAACGACTCAGAGACTGCGGAGTTTATGACCCCGAGGCAGGCATTGCCCTGCCGATTAAACTCCCCAGTACTATGAGCGCCCAGCACGCTGAACTGTCTGCGGTGGTGTATATAGTCACACACCCCGAAGAATTCCCTACCCCATACACGATTTGCTCGGACAGTATGTTCACATGCAATTCGTGTATGGAGTACCTGGCTATTTGGTCCCGCCGCAGATACACATCCGCAGACGGGAGACCCCTGAAAATTAAGCCCCTACTGGAAAAGATCAAGAACGCCATAGGGGAGCAAAGGAATATCTACATACATAAGGTGAAGGCACATTCCACCACAGAACCCCGTAGTGAGGGAAACCAGCAGACTGACATGTTAGCCAAGCAGGGGGCCCGCACGGGCAAGCTCTGGGATCCGTACAACTCAGGATCCATAGCAGCAGTCAGGGGTAGGATAGGGACGGCAGGGAAGGCAGGGATAGCTTTGCCCCCGGACCTAAAAATGGTCCAGATCCAAGACCCCATCCTCAAAACTGTCCTGAACACGTTAGCAAAAGGGAAAAGGATAGACGGCCTGTACGGCACCTCAGCAATTGCCATTAAAGGTGGCATGCTGTTCAGGGGAGAACAATGGGTAGTACCGCACCAACACCGGAGAGAATTCCTCCAGCTGGCCCATGAGGGTCCAGGAGAAGGACACCCCAGACCTGAGACCACTTGGCAACGAGTGGAACAGGCAGGGTGGTGGCCAGGACTCAGGGAAGATGTCCGCAAGTTCTGTGCTAGCTGTCTGGTGTGCGCGGCCAACAACCCTGACCCCCAGAAAAGAAAGGTGTCGATGGGACATATCAGGAGGGTAGAGGGACCCTGGCAGTCAATCCAAATTGATTACATCGGGCCCCTACCCACAGCCCAGGGAGGTTACAAGTACTGCCCAGTATTGGTGGATATATTCACCAAATGGGTGGAAGCTTCCCATGCCGAACAGCCACGGCCCTGGGAACAGCTAGGATCCTGGTCAGAGAAGTGTTCTCTTGACGGGGACTAACACAATACGTGGAGACCGACCAAGGGAGTCATTTCATTGGGCAGGTGATGCAGGAGACCCTTAAGGTACTCGGCATCAAAGGGAAATGGCATGTCGCCCACAATCCGCAGTCATCCTGGCCTGTGGAGCATTTAAACCGTATCATCAAGGAAAGGCTGCGCAGAGACACAGGGGACTCACCCAAGGGGTGGGTAGAGGTCCTACCACTAGTCCTCATGGGTATCCAGGCCAGCCAGTCAAAGAGCACGGGGTACTCCCCGTACGAGCTCATGACCGGCAGAGCCATGCGAACCCCCACCCATGTGTTCTTCCATGAGTCCCGGGGCTGTCAGCTTAGGGAAGCAAACTGGGACAGCTTTATCAGGAATCTGTTTGAACACCTTAAACAGATTCACTGGCAGGCTGCTAACAACATGGGAAAACAGCATTGAAGCAACCGACTGCTGCTAGAATCCCGCAAGCACCACGAGTGGGAAATAGGGGACCAGGTTATGGTGAGTAACTACACTAGAGTAGGGTTCTTTGAGGCACTGTACATGGGACCGTACCACATTGTCGACAAGGCTAGCCCCATGGTCTATGCCATAAAATTGCCCCGCCGAACAAAGTGGTTCCACATAAATCAGTGCAAACTTTTCAACCCCGGGGCAGCAGCTAAACTGTAAACCACACTAAAGGCAGGGACCCCCAGCCAACAGCCCCCGATTGTGGAAATCCCACAGGGGACGTGGCAGACCCACAGACTGCATGGTGGCCTGTGTTACTGGAGGAGCTGACCCACCAATCATTTGGGACTTGGACGCACACCCAGCAGCCAGAGCCTTAAGAAGGACCCCACGCATGCCACAGCCAAAGACATCTTGGTCACCAGTGCTCCAATTTGAATGGTTCAGACCCGGTAAAGGGACCAGCCACAAAAGGGCACCTAAGGTCAGAGACCAGCCCATGAGCAGAGACACCCAGCCGGTAGCCTCGGGAAACAAGGGACCCCCAGAAGAGATAGCGGTGGACCAGCCACCAAGTGAGAGTCCCCAGCCCATAGCCCTCAGCCAGGCAGAACCTCCAGGGGAAGAAATGAACCAGTCAGCCACCCCCAAAACAGCAGTGTGTTGCAACACCAGAGGGGACATTCCCCCGATCATTTGGGACTCAAACCCGCGTCCGGTCAGGGTACTTAGTGTTATTCGGTGCAGACCGATCTATCACCTACCTCGCTGGACACCCAGCGGGAGAAGACGACAAAGAGAAGGCAGGAATTAACTTGGCCACCTGGAGACGGGTGGCAGATGTATATATACAGCAATGTGAATTTAAGGATGTTTAGCAATATGAATTTAAGTAAGTTTAGTGAGTAAGTTAGAATAGAGTAAGATTATCTGTGTAATGATAAGTATATATATATTAGTTAACTGGGGTAAGGAAAAGAATCTACCTGTGCAGCTGTTAAAAGCACAGGCCGGGTCACACCCAGGAGTAAGAAGAATCTATTGGTATAGCTATTAAGGAAGCACCGATAAGATAACAAGCAAAACGGCTGTGAGATAAAGTTAAAAGCAGACATCAGCCCACAAGGAACTGAATAAGACAGCCAGTCAATTAAGACTAGGAGCCCAAATTGGAACTCGGTCACCTTTGTCAAGCCAGAGAGCTTTCTCAGGGCTAGACAATCTGTTTTATGTGCCCCTACAGGAAAGAGGTCAGCATGAGAAGGATCCTATTTCTGCTCGCCCTGATAAGGATGAGCAGCAGCAACTGAGGAGACGTGGAAGAATCCCTCATTTACAGGTGTTCAGGAAGGAGAGCATCGATCGTATCTGCCGCGGGTGGCTCCCGAGACATGGAGGAACTCACCGTTTACGCCCACGAGTGAAGGTGCCCAGGGTGGCTGGGATCTAATTCTACCCGCTACTCCAGCTAGGAAGGTTTTACCTACGGGGAGGCCTCACTTCTATGCCCCCGGATGCGGATCATCGCTGCCCGAGTCAGTGTTACAGAGGGAAAGCATGTGTGTTTGACTTGCAAAGAGAACATTCCCCTGGGAAGATGGTGGTGGCTCAGAAAACTCAGCAAGGATGCATGGGACCAAGAATCGGACTGGAAGACTCGGTAATGATACATAGTGCACCATCACAGGGACACGGGGAGGAGGGACAGTGTGTTGGGAAAAATGATGGGAATCCGAACAAGGAATTTATGTTGGCATGTGGGGATCAGAGAATATTTGCCCCGCAGGCATATTGATCGCCTTCGCCAGGCAGTGGCAAGATGAATGGGAAGGGGTGGAGTGGGATTCTAGCCTGCACGGGTGTGTGATCCCACACTCCCCACTCCCAATTAACACCACCGAACTAAGAGCACACATTAAGAAACCCCTACCCACAATCCCGCCAATACGCACAGTAATAGAAAGGTGTCCTACCACCATCAAGGGACCTGGGAACGGATTAGTATTGGTACCGACCAAAAAGGTGTTATATCAGGGGGTATATTATGCAGTAGCTTCAGTAATATTAAACTTACTGAGGTACACCTGCCTGCAGGGTGTCTGAAGGAAACAGAGCTGCTATACCAGGCCCTACTTAGAGACATGTTCAAGAAATTTTGAGTTAGACTTTGGAAATGTAGACAAAGCAGACCTATACACCCTAAACACTAGGGACACCATGTGCTCAGGGAGACCTAGAAGGGGAATTATAAATGACATTGTCACTACCTACAATACAGCATCCTCTGTAATAAATAGCCTAGATGACATAGAACTGCAAACACAGATAAACAATTTAAAGACCCAATTGAAAAAAATCCTGAAACAGGAGAATACCGTAGTAGGTTCAGAACTACACGAGGACCAGGCTATGACTGTCCATTTAAAAGAAATAGTGGCTGAGCTGGAAAAACATGCACAGACAGTGAATGCACTTATACGGGAGGATAGAAACGCTTCTGACCAGGCTGCACAGAACGAGGTGTGCGTATTATATGGGGCATGGTTGTTGGGCGAGGGCCGCAACAACCTGGAGGATTTAAAACAAGGTGTAGTCCCCTCTTGGATCAGGAACAAGCACCTCGCAGCCCTCCACCCGTACAGCAATTCACTAAGCCCGTGTCAGCTCCACCTAGCCTCTGAAGCCTACCCTGTCCTAGTAGACTGTGGGAAATCTAACCACATTATGGGGATAGTATCAAGGATGCCGGTCATGGGTGGGACAGCCTGACCTGCACCAGTATACCGGGTGGAGAACATTGGAGTTATTCAGGGAGGTGCACACAGTCGTTTCGCAGCAGTCCCATTCTATATCATAAAGTGGGAGCACGCTGTAACGGGTACTGACCTCTCCGGGTGCCGGAGCCAGGGTGCACACATAATACTGTGTCCCCAGTACTTAACTGCCCAAAGTCACAGTGTGGGTTTAAAACTGCTGGTGCACAGCTTATTAACTGCACCATGGAAGTAACAGCACAAGACCATGTCCCTCCACAGGTAGCATACATAGGGGAATGGGACATATTGTGTCACCACCAGTGCGCCCCACTACCAACATGGACACTTCTGGTGTCCAGTAAGTGACAGCAGTTTTTGCTTCAAACCTGAGGCATCAGTTCAATGGCCCAGGAACGGATTGTCCCCATTCCTGAACCCTCCACTGTCCACCTCACTGTGAAGGAAAACATTACAAACCTGCAGGATTATGTTGTACATTTTGGTTATGCAATTCCCCCTCTACCCGAACATCTTACTGCTCTGCTAAAAGCCGTAATTATCTCACAAAAACACTTCTATACTCTAGAACAGAAAACCATTGAGATACGGAAAAAGATTCTTGAGATCACCATTCCGCCTTGGTGAAACCTTTTCAGAAATAGAGGTCCCAGTCTTGATCCGAATCGCTTCCCACACTTCAGTTATTTGTCAACTCGCAAATATACTTTACTTATGGTGTCTCACTTGCCGAGTGAAACGCAGAGGCCGTCAGGTCAGGCACCAAAGGGTGCTATACGCTCCTTGACCGAACTTGGGAATCGCGCAGGGAGGGGTGACACCATAGTACCATGTTTAATTTGTGTTTGATTTTACCTGCTGTAAACCGCAACATCGCGAGTGTTGCAAGAGTGTTACTTAAATGTTTTGACTATGTACCTTTATTTTACTGAACTTAAAACGTGTTTTACTATGGACCTTTTATGCGATTTGAGAATGTGTTTTGACTATGTGCTTTGTTTTACTTTACTTGAAGTGGTGTATGACAGTATACCATAAATTTTACTCTGGAAACTGAGTAAAAGAGGGACATCATACCCCTCTACGCTATAACCAAATTATAATGACTGTATTCGCCTGTATATTGCATTGCATTTCAACGGGGTATGCAGGGTAATGTTTAGCTAGTATAAATGTAGGGAAGGTTGACCCTCGGGAGCAGGAATTTTGCTTACCTTGATTACACTCAAGGAGTGTAGAGTGTCAACAGGGGGGACTGCAGAGCGTAAAATTCACCAGAACCCCCTCTGTGTTTGGGCTCATTAGAAAGGAAATTTAATTTGGGACTATCTACTGAAATGTTTGGAACTCTAAAGTGCTTATGGAAGAAACTACGTACTTTAATAGAATTATGAACTTTTACAAGACAAATTCAAGCCTGTGAGTGGCACTAGGGAACAAAAGAAGCCCACTTGATTATTGGAACTGTCTGGGTGTGAGGACTGAGGTCACCTGTCTGGAAGAATGGAGTATTTGGAAATCTTCCTCCACAAGAGACATTACCATCACAGTATAACCCAGAAATAGCTCCCCATCAACATGGGTCTGGACAAACCATTTTCAGCATATACATCAAAAAGAGGCTCAATCCAGCCTGTATGTGAAAGACTAAAGCACAAAAGGACATTGCAATTACCAAACTAAAATTTCCATCAGGAAACAGTTTTCGAACATCAACCCACCCAAGACATATCAACTTTAATGAGCCCGACAAAATATTACAAAGAAGAACCAAGCCTGCCAAAATTATACAAAGGATTGTGAACAGATCGGGCGGCAAGATTAGAACACTGAAATCATATAACTGCCCCTGTTTTCAACAGAGGTTGGTGGGGGAGAGAGGTGGTTGCTACTACCTCATCAAGACAAGGAGAGAAACCAACGGGACAGTTGTAAACTAACTTCTCCAGCCTCGAAGTCCTGAAGGAAGGAAGAACATCACCATCTACTACCACTAACTATCAAAAGGATAGTCCCTGCCCTGGAGTCTACCCTAGCTAGAATTAGGTATTGGGAGGTGGGAGGTATAATTTTACTGCAACCCCCTTTGAATGTGTAGTGTATGGTACTTTATTAGAGTGATTATAAGTTTGACCTTGTACCTTTCCTTGTCTTTTCTTTATTAGTGATTGTAAGTTTGGCCGTGTATTTTCTTGCTAGAGTAATAAGCCTGTATTACTTTGACTGTAATAAAACCAAAGTTCTTTGCATCAAACCAGTGTCCTCTGCACTTTTGTCACACGCCCCAAATAAATCCAGAGTACAGAATCCAAGGGAAGGGGAGCGATTAGAAACTGCTCAAGTTGGTCAGAAGGGAACCTGATCCCCTCATAGAGACCACAACACACCCCAAACATCCCCCCCTTACAGATAAAGCAACTAATTTGGCCATCCAAAGCGAACGCGCTTTCCAATTCAAAAGCGATCCGATCCCCTGCTGCCTCTGCAGCAGACTTCAGCTACAGCCATTGTGCAAGGTGTTCATCCAAAGCAGAAATCACAGCAGAGGACCTGGGTTAGTAATAAGCCACCCGGCATGGATCGCGAGCCCAACTTTCACTGCTTTAAAATCACATTCAGCAAAGAGTCGTAACAGCCCTGCACGTGGGAAGGAGTGCTCTGCATGTGGTAAAATGTACCATTTTGTTAATGTCTGTTGCTCATCGCAGCATATTCAACATGTGGACAACCCAGATAGTGATGAACCCAGTATGGTTTACACTGTTAGTGACATTTCGCACATTGGTTTGGGCAAATTCAAGGACTGTGATGTAAACATTGATGGAACCCATCTACCTCCTCATTGAACTTGAAGCCAAAGTCTCCATATTGAGTGAGGCAGCGTACAAGACCCACATCACACACTCAACTGCAGCTCGCAACTTCCACTCTTCATGCATACTCAGACTGCAAAATTGAGGTACTTGGGGTCATATCTGTCTCGATATACTACAGGGACATAACATTGGAGAACTTTTCCTTTCAGATCATAAAGGGATGAAGCCTCATGGATGTTGACCTTTTTGACAAGCTTGGGTTCAAAGTTTATGACACAACTGGCACACCTGTGTACACGTCGGACTTTGACAAGCAGTGTCCCTCAATTTTCACAGGGTTTGGAGTGACAACAAAATTCTGCCATCGTCCCCGCGTTGACCCTTCCATCAAACTGATTATCTAGTGACTTCGCCGTCTTCCATTCACGGTTCGTGACCAAGTATCTGCAGAATTAACATGACTCGAATCTCAGGGAATCTTTGAGAGCATCGACTTCTTACCCTGGATCTCAAACTTAGTCTTTGCTTGGTGCAAAAATGGGGAGATCCGCCTATGCATCGACCTGAAAGAGGTCGACAAGGACATCATCCCGACAAGTGCCCTCTTCCTACCATCGACAAACTGTCTTCAGAATTCCATGGCTTAATAGTTTTTATGAAACTCAACATGCACCGCAGTTACCTGCAAATATCCCGAGTGGAGGACAGCAAACTGCTCACGGCATTCACGACGCATGATGGTCTGTATCAGTATCGACGCCTGCCCTACGGACTATCTTCTGCACCAAGTGCATTTCAGAAGATTGTCACTACTATGCTAGCAGGCATAGAGGGAGCTCTCAATCTGTTTGACAATATATTGTTCATGGATGGACAATGGAAGAACATGACCAGCGACTTCACACATTTATGGCTAGGCTTGCTACACATAACATTACATTTAATTCCGATAAGTATATATTCACTGCTGGAGACATAAGGTTTCTTTGCTACAGTCCAGCACAAGGTGTCAAGCCAATGCTGAACAACATTGACACAATCCAACGAATGCAGGAGACTATGAACAGCAAAGAAATTTCATCATTCCTCGGCAATTTCAGCTTCTATCTGAAGTTCGCCCCATCCTATGCGCACATTGCCGAATCACTTTGCAAGTTGCTGCGCAAGGACGTCCCTTGGGAACGGACAGATTCCCAGGCTCAGGTATTCACCACGCTCAGAGAAAATTACATCTCCTCCTATCCTCATTCACTTTGGTTCAAATGCCACTACATAAGTCACCACAGATGCATCAGGCACCGCCATAGGTGCTGTACTCTCACAATGGATTGACGGCCTGGATTGCCCAGTAGCCTTTGCCTCTTGCATGCTCTTGTCTGTGGAATGTAAATACTCTACAGGGGAATGAGAAGCACTCACTTGCATCTAACCATGTGAACACTGGCACATCTACTTCTATGGCAGGAAATTTACTCTCCATACGGATGGCCAAATGCTAACCACGCTACTTGCTACAACTGGATCTGGGCACAGACCACTACGAATCAGCCGATGGTAATATCACCATCAGTATAACTTGGAAGTACAGTACAATGCTGGCAGTCGCAACCCCGTAGCTGACATGCTCAGCCGTTCGACACCTGCTTTGGACTCTGGTGCTGACTTGTGCACTGATGACAACACAGGTCATGTTGATCATCACTTATTCCATCAGAAACCTGGTCTCCTGCAACAAATTCAAAACGAATCACAGTGTGATGCAATGCTCCAGCAGATGTGCCATTTCCTCCAGACTGAGTGGCCTAAGCAAATTCTGGAACTGCTGAAAACCTTCCACAGACTTCATGATGAATTTTACTTTTGGAATGATGGCTGTCTAGCTCATGGTGATGAAGTAACTTGGGAATTACTGCTCTAACAGCAAGTACTCTGATTGGCACACAATGGACACCCTGGCATTGTCTGCATGAAGCAGAGATGTTGCGATTCAGTATGGTGGCCTGGGATTGACACTCGTATTGACGAGTTTGTCTCACACTGCAAAGGCGAAAAGGCCACAAACATCCAACCAGCGCCAATGAAGCCTATTTCATGGCCACAAAGACCTAGGCAACAACTTCAATTCGATATCTTCGTCCAGTTGAAGCAGCTCCAAAACACCAGTAGTTCCTTGTTGTAGTACATGACCTGCATTCCAAATGGCCAGAAATCGCTACAAGTTCAGTGATCTCATCAATGATTGTCACTGTTGTGCAGCATATGTGCTTGAAGAGGGGCCTCCCAGAGGTCACAATCACTGAAAATGGACCACAGTTTGTGTCCGACCAGTTCACGGATTTCCTCACTTGTCATGCTATCGACCATCGCCTTACTGCTCAGTACAATCATCAAAGCAATGGAGGTGTTGAGCGATTTAACTGCATCATCAAAGAGGGTTTGAAAGCCAACCTCGTAACAGGCCAAAATTCGACAAAGCAGTTCAAACCATTCTCCGCACATACCATTCGACAAAGTAGTCGCTAACGGGGAAGACACCTACTGAGCTCATTGATTGGGCAGAATCGTCACAGGCTACTGGACATTACCAAACTCCCAGCCAAACCTAGCGTGAAGATAACTACACTCGCATCCCAGATTTTGGAATGTCAACGAAAAGCGAAATCGTACACTGACACAAAACGACCCGCTCAAAAGCCCCAACTGAAGAACAGAGATTGGGTCAGAGTAAAGCATCCAAACTGGAGTCATAAGCTCGCATCTTCACTTTCACCTCCAAAACAGATCCGGCAAAAGGTCAGCCTTCACACCTACGAGCTCAATGATGGAACTTGATGGAATGCTCATAGACTGATCCTAACTCACAGGCCAACAGACCAGCAGGATGGAAGAGAGGCACTGTTCTGTTTCCCAACCAAAAACCTCAGTCAAACACTGCAAGCTCCACGCCAGTCTTAGCATATGAGAACAGGATCTGGCTATGTCAAGGACTTTGTCTGTTCATAGACTGTGTTTACAGAAGTGGGGAAACATGTGTTCATACTCTGTTTGTTTCTTGCATGAACTCTCACAGGATAGGCATTAGGACCCTGCGGGAGCTATTCACAGTTGCTGTAAACATTCTGTTCATGCTGGTTTTTGGACACCATTTTGGGAGTTGCGATAAAGGGCAGAGTTAAGTTACTTTACTCCTACTTCAGTTAGTCTGTTTATTTACGGAAACAACACTCAGCAATTTGGACCAGTTATGGGCTGTGGGAAGGCAGTTGTCTTTAGGTAGAAAAATGGGAGTTGACTAACTTGAACCTGCAAGCCTCAAATCTATACAACCAGTAGTCCGACCCTGGTACATGTCCCCTCTAGTGTTCCTGTTTATATAATTACAACAACCTTGAAATAAAGCCTTTTTCAAATTAAGCATACATGAGTGAGCATTACCTGTTTCATTACTAATCTCCCCATCGGCACACGGCACACAGTCAAAGCAGCAAAGAGGTTCACCATTACGAGACGCTTTCCTCGTCCCAGGGGGGCAGCTTTCACTACACGCTGACCGAGGAGGCTATGTACAAGAACACAAGACAGAATAACCGTTGATGCGATCAACCCTCTTAACATGACAATGCCCCAAAAATGGGCAGGCAAGGTGAAATGATAAATTTAGCCTTGATTCTTTCTAACTGATAGTCAAAGAGGTTCCCTGTTTGCAAACACACTCCACCAATTTTACATCCTGCTCTCCTGAAAGATGGGATACGGTTCTAGAAACATGGCTTCCCTCTCATACCTCCTCAACTCCTCATTTGGGAGGGTGAGAAAGTTGGATATAATACCAGTGTCCTAAGCTTAAATAAAGGAGACTACAAAAGGTATGAAGGCAGAGTTCATTAAAGTGGACTGGGAAATAGATTAAAGTGTGCGACGGTTGATGAGCAATGGCAGACATTTAAGGAGATATTTCATAACTCTCAACAAAAATATTTCCCAATGAGAAGGAAAGACTGTAAAAGAAGGGATAACAATCAGTGGTGAAATAAGGAAATAAGGAATGGTATCAATTTGAAAACAAAGGCATACAATGTGGCCAGACAATTGGGAGGCCAGAGGATTGGGAAACATTTAAAAGCCAGCAAAGAAGGACTAAAAAATAATGAAAGGGAAGAGAAATTATGAAAGAAAACTAGCACAAAATATAAAAACAGATAGCAAGAGTTTCTGCAGGTACATAAAAGGAAAAGATTGGCTAAAGTAAATGTTGGCCCCTTAGAGGCTGAGACTGGGGAATTAATAATGGAACAGGGAAATAGCAGAGATGTTGAACAAATATTTTGTATTGGTCTCCATGGTAGAAGACACTAAAAACATCCCAATAATGGATAACCAAGGGGCAATAGAAGGGAGGAATTTAATACAATCACTATCACTAAAGTAGGAGGACTCGGTAACATAATGGGACTAAAGGCAGACAAGTCCCCTGGACCTGATGGCTTCCATCCTAGGGTCTTAAGGAGAAGTGCTGCAGAGATAATGGATGCATTGGTTGTAATCTACCAACATTCCCTCGATTCTGGGGAGGTCCCAGTGGATTGGAAAACCGCAAATGCAACACCCCCATTTAAAAAAAGGAGGCACTCAGAAAGCAAGAAACTATAGACCAGTTAGCCTAACATCTGTTGTCAGGAAAATGCTGGAGTTCATTATTAAGGAAACAATAGCAGGACATTTGGAAAAACATGATTCAATCAAGCGCAGTTAACATGGTTTTAGGGCTCAGTGCTGGGACCCCAGCTATTTACAATATACATTAATGATTTGGATGAGGGAATTGAGTGTAATATCTCCAAGTTTACAGATGACACTAAGCTGGGTGGCAGTGTGAGCTGTGAGGAGGACGCTAAAAGGCTGCAGGGTGACTTGGACAGGTTAGGTGAGTGGGCAAACGCATTGCAGATGCAGTATAATGTGGATAAATGTGAGGTTATCCACTTTTGTGGCAAAAACACGAAGGCAGAACATTATCTGAATGGTGGGAGATTAAAAAAAGGGAAGGTGCAATGAGAGCTGGATGTCATGGTACATCAATCACTGAAAGTTGGCATGCAGGTACAGCAGGCAGTGAAGGCGGCAAATGGTATGTTGGCCTTCATAGCTAGGGGATTTGCGTCTAGGAGCAGCGAAGTCTTACTGCAGTTGTACAGGGCCTTAGTGAGGCCTCACCTGGAATATTGTATTCAGTTTTGGTCTCCTAATCTGAGGAAGGACATTCTTGCTATTGAGGGAGTGCAGCGAAGGTTCACCAGACTGATTCCCAGGATGGCAGGGCTGACATATGAGGAGAGCCTGGATCGACTGAGCCTGTATTCACTGAAGTTTAGAAGGATGAGAGGGGATCTCATAGAAACGTATAAAATTCTGAACAGTTTAGATGCAGGAAGAATGGTCCCGATGTTGGGGAAGTCCAGAACCAGGGGACATAGTCCAAGGATAAGGGGTAAGCCATTTAGGACTGAGATGAGGAGAAACTTCTTCACTCAGAGTTGTTAACCTGTGGAATTCCCTACCGCAGAGAGTTGTTGAAGCCAGTTCATTGGATATATTGAAGAGGGAGTTAGATATGGCCCTTACGGCTGAAGAGATCAAGGGGTATGGAGAGAAAGCAGGAAAGGGGTACTGAGGTGAATGATCAGCCATGATCTTATTGAATGCTGGTGCAGGCTCGAAGGGCTGAATGGCCTACTCCTCCACCTATTTTCTAAGTTTCTATGAAAGAAAAATCATGTTTGGCAAATTTGCTGGAGTCCTTTGAGGATGTAATGACCAGGATGGATAAGGGATAACCAATGGATGTGGTGTATTTGGATTTCCAGAAGGCATTCAAAAAGCTGCCACATAAAAAGTTACTGCATGGGGTTGGGGGTAATACATGTGCATGGAAAGGGGATTGGCTAACTAACAGAAAACAGAGAGTCAGGATAAATGGGTAATTTTCCAGTTAGCAAATGATAACTAGTGGGGTGCCACAGGGATCGATGCTGGGGCATCAACTATTTACAATCTACAGTATTGACTTGGCTTAACGGACTGAGTGTAATGTAGTCTAGTTTGCTGATGATACAAAGATGGGTGGGAAAGCAAATTGTGAGGAGGACAAAAAAAAAAAATCAGCAAAGGGATCTAGACTGGCTAAGTGAGTGAGCAAAAATTTGGCAGATAGAGTTTAATGTGGGAAAATGTGAGGTTATCCACTTTGGCAGAAAAAATAGAAAAGTTATAATTTAAATGAAGAAAAATTGCTAAGTGCTGCAGTACAGAAGGACAGGGGTGTCCTTGTGCATGAAACACAAAAAGTTAATATGCAAGTAATGAGGAAGGCAAATGGAATGTTGGCCTTTATTGCAAGGGGGATAGAGTATAAAAGCAGAGAAGTCCTGCTACAACTGTACAGGGTATTGGTGAGGCCACACCTAGAGTGCTCTGTCCAATTTTAGTCTCCATATTTAAGGAAGGATATACTTGCATTCTGTTCAGAGAAGGTTCACTAGGTTGATTGTGGCGATGAGGGAGTTGACTTCTGAAGATAGGTTGAGCCTATACTTATTGGGGGTCAGAAGAACAAGAGGTGATCTTATCGAAACTTATAAGATAATGAGGGGGCTCGACAAGGTGGATGCAGAGAGAATATTTTCACTCATAGTGGAAACTAAAACTAGGGGGCATAGTATCAGAATAAGGGGCCGCCCATTTAAAACTGAGATGAGGAGCAATTTCTTCTCTCAGAGGGTTGTAAATCTGTGGAATTCTCTGCCCCAGAGAACGGTGGACACTGGGTCATTGAATATATTTATAGGGCAGATGGACAGATTTTTGAGCGATAAGGGAATAAAGGGTTATGGGAGCAGGCAGGGAAGTGGAGCCGAGTCCATGATCAGATCAGCCATGTACTTATTAAATGGCGGAGCAGGCTCGAGGGGCCAAATGGCCTACTCCTACTCCTATTTCTTATGTTCTTACATGTGCTTTCCAGCAGGAAATCATTTACTAGAAACACCACATAGTCTGATGGTGCAGGTGTATCCAGCAGTAATAAAACTAAGCAATGTAGCAGATGTCGCTTTATAAACCATTTGGCGCGTTGTGATTAATTAAGTATTGAGCACATTGTAGCTAACTGTTGGCCACGTTGTAACCAATTAACCATTGAGCACATAGATATATTAACTATTTAAACACATAGTGACCAAGTAACCATTCAGCACTTCATGATCAATCAACGATTGGATGCATTATGATTCTTTTAGATTTTAGTCAAAAGGTTTCTGCTGCCCTCATCATACCTGAGCTTTGCCACCAGTCCAAACAATGGAATGTTCCTCCAGAGAAAGTTCCTGTCCTGGGGAAGCGAAAGCATCAAAATGACCGACCTGGACATACTCAACATTTCCACTGGCACCTCTCTGACAATTAATCATGTCATACGATGCAATTGCATCTCCATTTTCATCAAATCCTACTTCTCCTCCAAACTGGTCGGTGAATCTGACTTCCTTCAGATAATACAGGAGCTGAATGGGTAGAACAGGATAGTTTGTCAGTAATGCAGAAAAAAACATTTCAATGCTTATAACTCCATACTTTATATTTCCATTATTCTTCTTTCATCATCACTCTCTAATTTCTTTCTTCCACACCAGACCAAGCCATGTTTAACATTCATTCTGGGGACATGGGAGTCACTGGCATAGTCAGCATTTATTGCCTATCTCAAGTTATCATGAGAAGGTTGTGGTGGGTGTGCTTCTTGAACATTGGGCAGCAGATTGATACAACATAATGGCTGTCTAGGTTACATCAGAATGCAGTTAAGAAGCAAACATGTTGGTGAGACCAGTGTCACATATAGTCCTGACCAGGTAAAGATGGCAGATTTCCTTCCCTAAACAATACTCCTGAATCCATTGGGTTTTTGCAAAAATGCAACAGCCTCATGGTCACTTTTACTGATACCAGCTTTTTAATTGTAGATTTTTGAAACTGGATTCAAATTTTCATCTGCCCTGGTGGGATTTGGCCTAATTTTCTCTGAATTATTCACCCAGGTCTCTTGCTTACTAATTCAATATCACCACTACACTACTGTACACATGAAAGCTATGAAGTAGATTAAAACCTCCTGAACTGTTGATGTTATTGGCACTTCAAGAGCAATCACACCTTCCTTCCCTCGATCTTCGCTGCCTCCTACAATCTAATGGCTTTTAAAACCCAAGTGGATGTCCACTATCTACTCCCTCTTGATAAGATAATTGTGGATGAGGGAGGCCATTCAGCCCATCTTAATTCAGTCATGAGAGAGGTTCCAATGCCCCTGACCCCCATATAATATGCAATTTATTTCTTAAATGATTCCAGGGTCTTTGCCTTACTATCTCCTTGCTGCAAATATATTCCATACATTGGTCACTCCTTGTGTGAAGAAAGACTGTGATAGCTATCCTAAAATTACCTCTAACTTGTGTGTTTCTTATTTCTAAATCTACAGTTTAATTTAAGGTAATATTCCAGGTTAACTGTTTCCATATTCTTAAACATATACATCTCTATACGATCGGTTCTCTGATGCCTCATTTCCAGGATGAAAAGCGCAATTCTCTCCAATGTTTCATCATAGCTCAGGCCCCGACAGTGAGGATCATCCAGTGCCTTTTCTCTGCACTGTCTCCAGTGCTTGAATACATAAGAAATAGGAGCAGGAGTAGGCCATTTGTAGGTTGCTTAACTGCTCTCTGATACAACCCAATGGCTTTCTAGGCTGCATCAAATTGCTTCAATGATTGAAGAAGGTGGCCCACCTTCACCTTTTCAGAATAACTGGAGATGGGCAATAAATGCCAGCCATGCCAGTGAGGCTGACATATTCAGAATGAATTTTAAACATGTCTTGGTCAGGAGTGGAAGATAGAGATCAGAGAGTAATGTTGAATGTCTTCCCTTTTATGGTGACAAGAACTGGACCCACTACACGAGCTGCAGACTCACCAGAGCCCTGTACATTTTGAACATTACCTCTTCTGACTTGGATTCTACTGTTTAGCTCTGTGTAGTTCATCATTCTCTTGGCTTTGTTAATTCCTGCTCTGTATTTAGGAACAGGAGAAGGCCATTCAGCCCCTCAAGCCCGTTCCACAAATCAATTCAATCAGGGCTGATCAGTAGCTTAACTCCATTTACCCACCTTTAATCCATACACCTTTATACCCTTATCGAAAAAAAATCTATTGACTTCAGTCTTGAAAATATTAGTTGACCCTCAACATCCACAGAAGGAATATCAGATGTCCACTATCCTTTCTGTGAAAAAATGCTTCCTGATTTCACTCCTAAATGGCACACACTAATTTTTAAGATTGTGCCCCCTTGGCATTATTTAAAGGGGCTGCTCCTCAATTTCTGGTTGCACTTCAGTCCCACACTCCTGATCTTTGGGCACCCTGTGCGGAGGGGAGCGGGTAGGTCCGAGGGCCTCCTCGTAGGACTGCTCCTGGGAACGGCCAAGGGTGCCATCAGCCGGTCCAGGCAGCAGGCGGTCGAGGGGGTCATTCAGCCCGACTGCCTGCCTCTCTTCCGTGCCTACATCCGGGCCAGGGTGTCCCTAGAGATGGAGCACGCAGTGTCCACCGGTACGCTTGCGGCCTTCCACGAGAGGTGGGCGCCGGAGGGACTGGAGTACATCATCACCTCCAGCAACCAAATTTTAATTTGATTTTATGTTTTAAAGTTTAATTTGTTTTAATTTCCGGGTTTTTTTTAGTGCCCCCTCCCCTTTTATAGGGGGCACTTGTAAAATATGGAACTTTAATGCCCTAAAAAACACCAAAAAAAACCCTACAAAAATACAAAAAAAAACTAAAAAAAAAGAGGGCTGTTATAAGTGTCTGGAGTGTCCTCCAGATCGGGGGGCACTCGATCTAATGTTATTTTGTACTCCCACAAAAAGAGTTGTGCCCCCTTGGGCTGGATTCCACCCCCTCCCCTTCTAACCTATTTTTCCTAAGTTGTTGGTTTCCTACACTTTGGGCCTTGGCCATTCAGCTCGCTTTGTCAATAAAAGGAAATTAGTTTGACAAGGCCAGCCACTGAGAGGTTTAATGGGAGGACACACCTGACCATCCAATCATGTGATCTTTAAAATGTTACGACTTAACCTTTATTCTAACACGTCAGAGCTGCGATGATCTCAACTCGTGGATCTGTGAATCGCACCGTCCATTTCTGCAAGCAACGATTGGATCTAATTTGGTCAACATCACCTGTGGAGACCTGCTGATCCCCCAATTAAACAGATTGTTTTAGCAACTTGCTCAGTTTCACCACAGGTTGCGCCAATCTATCACCAAAGTGTTGACCAGACAACACCGCCAGAGCTTCGCGGTATTTAACATCAGCAAAAGGAGGGAAACTCCCGTTTAACGAACGTGCTTGGCTTTATTTGAAAGATTTCAGCCCATCTCAGTTACTTCAGTTATCTGGATAGATTGGATTTGTTCCCCTTAGAGCAGAGAGGTTAAGGGGAGATTTGATAGATTAAATGAGGAGAAACTGTCTTTGCTGACAGGAGGTTCGATAACCAGAGGACACATAGTTAAGATAATTGGCAAAAGAATCGAGGCTACATAAGGAGAATGTCCTTTACACGGCGTGTTATGATGATCAGGAACGCGCTCCCTGAAAGGGTGGTGGAAGCAGATTCAGTAGTAACTTTCAAAAGGGAATTGGATAAATACTTGAAAGGGAGAAAGTTGCAGTGAAAGAGCAGGCAAGTGAAATTAATTGGATAGCTCCATCAAAGAGCCTGCACAGGCACAATGGCCTCCTACTGTACTCTATGATTTTCAGAGTTCCCATAATAAAAATAGCTTTTTCGATATATTTTACATAAATGCTCACCTGCCATGGTTCAAAGTTGTGTATACTTGCACAGCTATTGTTCTCAAAAGGTCCTTTACCACTCTCGCATAAGCTTAAGCGCCGCAGTGCGTGAGCAATGGCATACACGCCTTTATACACGTTGTACGAGACTCTCAGTTGTGACGTATCAGAATATATGGTATTAATTTCTTCCAGACTCTCTGATCCTGTGCATAAACGGGCTCTGAAAGTTGCTAATTCGGTGATATTTTCCGGCAGTTTAAACTTGCAGTCAAACAGCTCCTCCCAAAACACATTCGCATAGTTGTTGCTCTGGTGTGGGGAGGGTTTCACTCGGAGAAGGAATTCCCGTAGCCCAGGGATTTCCGCTCTGCGAAATGAAAAGCCAATGGCTCCTTCCAGATATGGTAGGAACTGGTCAGTAAAAAGCACAGCTCCAGTGACCCAGGCTTCGCTAGCCAGCCACTGAATGCCAGTGACATTCTGTCGAGCGATCTCTTCTATCAACTGAAGCATTTCCCTCTCTGGAGTGAAAACGATTATGACCTTGGCTGTTGATCTTTTTATAACGTTCACCATTTGAGATATCTTCTCCGCGTTGTAAATCTTGGGCAGAATGTATGAGAAAGCGATACAAGTGCCGAAGTCAGTGACCTGTTGAATGAATTGTTGAATCCCAAATCTCCCGTAGTCGTCATCATTCCCAAAGGCTCCAATCCAAGTCCAGCCAAAGTGTTTCACAAGTTGCGCCAAAGCCTTGGTCTGAAAGTAATCACTGGGTGCTGTTCGGAAAAATGTTGGATATTTACTCTTGTCGCTCAAACACGTACAAGTCGAGAAGTAACTGATCTGGAAGAAAGCAAATAGTGTGATTTTTTTTTTGTTATTGAGACGCCACAGTGAATAGCCAGGCCCATAATACCAGACGCATAGTCCCAAACACACAGACCATCACCCGTAGTCCCAGAGTCCTAGTTCCACAGCCCAGGACGGTGGCCAATCGTGCAGAGCCCAGCCAGGCCCATGGAGCGGAATTGAGGCTCATAATACAGGACGGATCAATAGTCAAGGGAAATACATTGGGGAGAGATATAAACTAGACTGCCAATTCACCAACACCCGCTTTACACTACTGCACAAAGTCAAAATCTAGAATCTTAGAATTTCCGTTTACTCTATTCTGTCCCTCCCCTTTCATATTGTTAAACACCTCTATCAAATAAAACTCTTTTCTAATGAAAGCAGCTAGTTTTCTCTATCATTATACAACCCTAGCCTACTACTTGCCACACATAGTTCACCTTGCGTCCTCATCCCCAGCAGTATGGAAACTCCCCCTCCTTCTGCAACATTTCATCATCTCAGGCTAGAAACTCTTTTGAGTTTACCTGCGAAAACATAAAACATTAAACGGTGCCACCCGACCTGGGTAACACTCCAGACATTTACAAGGCCCTTTTTTTTTCCCCCCTTTTTTTTTCATCTCAGGCTAGAACTTGATTCCCATTCAGACATGTGCCACGTTCCCTTTTGCTAGTTATTCATGTGCTGATATCAGATGAGACAGGACCAGGCTTGACTGTGATGCCTACCAGAGTCAAATAGTCTAACCCGCAGTAGCAAAGCTCGCAGTTAAACAACGATCACTTGGGTGATACATTGGAAAGTCGCCAATGTCTTTGGAACCATGCCCAATTCTGTCCTCTGGCACATCCACGATTTCCTTCGCCCTGCCATTAGTGGCTGTGTCTACAGCTACTCAGGAACTCCCTCCCTAAACTTTTCCGCCTCTCTTTCTTCATTTAACACGCTCTTTAAAACCGTAAGACCAAGCTTTTTGTCCCCTGTCCTAACTCGGTGTCAAATGATATCTGATAACGCTCCTGTGAAGCGCCGTGGGGAGTTTCACTCGTTTAGAAGATGTTGTTGTTGCCCCACCAAGGAGTCAAAACTTATTGTAGGACAGGAGAGAAAACTGGCACCACAATAAAAAGTTAAAGGAGTCAGAGTTGAAAAGTGGTGAAAGCTTACAATGGGAATCTGGAACGGTCCTGTTGTGCTTGCCACGATACTGGACTGAAGAGACCCGGCTTCACCGATTATTGCTGGAACAGACACTCTCCCACTGCATGTGCTGTTAGTGATGTCCTCCTCACCGCCACTGAGAAATGTCATAGCTGCTCTCAGAGCGTAGATATCGCAAGTGTCGTATACCTTGTAGCCCAGAGTAACATTGGGCAAAATCCTCGGCTCCTTGTTTATTTCTTCAATGGTAAAGATCATCGTCTGCAACCAGCGAAAGGCTCTGAAATCAAATCTGTCCGGCACACATTAATCCCAGTAACACAGTCACAGATATTCCTTCATTGATGTTTAACCACTTGTTGTTTGATTAATGTTTTGAAAGCAGAAATTGCCAATATTTTAAAGCCAGGAGCTAATGCAATATTTTATATTTGAGAATGCCTTAAATACAACAGAATGATGTGAGTGAATTGGTATTGGCTGTGGCAACCTCGCTCGATGGGGCAACCGGGCGATTGATTAATCATTAATCGGAAAACGGAACGTGCAGCAAATCAGCCCTCCGGCCTCACGCCGGATCTGCAGCGAGCGACTATCCCCCTCCCCTTTCATAGGAGGCACTTGTAAAATTTATGATTTTAAAGCCCCCAAAAAAACACCAAAAAAACTACCAAAAAATACAAAAAAAACACAAAAAAGGGCCTGAAGAATGTTTGGAGTGTCCCCCAGATCGGGAGGGGCACTTGATTTAATGTTTATGTTTGCCCCAAAAAGTGTTGCAGCGAGCGGATTAGCGTCAAAAGCAGCGACTCCTCAAAAGTTCCCCAATCTGTTTCTCTTTGAGTCAACTGTAGGATGATTTCAGGTACATCTCACCGGGAGTTACATATTTGAAGCAAAGGTTTGTTCGGAACCTTCAATCTAACCAGTAAAATGACCAGCCTGGCTCTGTGAATTTGCCTGCATGACATTCTCGGGATGTGGGCGTCACTTATTGGGCTGCCAATTGCTGGTCGCCCTGAGTTTGCTGCAACTGACTGGTTTGCGAGGCCACTTCAGAGGTATTGAGCTGGATAGAGGAAATCAACCCAACCAAATACCTCCAAATACTCCGGGGTTTCGGGACAAACTTGAAGGGTAGGTACAAGACTGAAAGAATAAGCATGTCTCTGCACAAGGCTGATCTGATCATGGACTCAGCTCCACTTCCCAGCCTGCTCCCAATAACCCTTTACTCCCTTATTGCTCAAAAATCTGTCTGTCTCAGCTTTAAATATATTCAATGACCCAGCCTCCACAGCTCTGTGGGGCAGAGAATTCAATAGATTTACAACCCTCAGAGAACAAATTTCTCCTCATCTCAGTTTTAAATGGGTGACCCCTTATTCTAAGACTATGTCCCCTAGTTTTAGTTTCCCCTATGAGTGAAAATATCCTCTCTGCATCCACCTTGTCTAGCCCCCTCATTATCTTATAAGTTTCAATAAGGTCATCTCATTCTTCTGAACTCCAATGTGTATGGGCCCAACTTATTCAACCTATCCTCATAAGTCACCCCCCTCATCTCTGGAATCAACCTAGTGAATCTTCTCTGAACAGCCTCCAATGCAAGTATATCCTTCGTTAAATATGGAGACCAAAACTGTAGGCAGTACTTCAGGTGTGGCCTCATCAATATCCTGTACATTTGTAGCAGCACTTCTCTGATTTTATACTCTATCCCCATTGCAATAAAGGCCAACATTCCATTTGCCTTCCTGATTACTTGCTGTACCTGCATAATAACTTTTTGTGTTTCATGCACAAGGACCCCCAGGTCTCTCTGTACTGCAGCACTTTGCAATTTTTCTCCATTTAAATTAGAATTTGCTTTTCTATTATTTCTGCCAGGCATAACCTCACATTTTCCCACATTATACTCCATCTGTCAAATTTTTGCCCACTCACTCAGCCTGTCCATATCTATTTGCAGACTCTTTGTGTACCCCTCACAATTTGCTTTCCCACCTATCTTTGTATCATCAGCAAACTTCGCTACGTTACATCCGGTCCTTTCATCCAGTCATTAATATAAATTGTAAATAATTGAGGACCTAGCACGAACCCCTGCGGCACCCCACTAGTCACTGTTTGCCAAATAGAAAATGACCCATTTATCCTGACTCTCTGTTTTCTGTTAGTTAGCCAATCCTCTATCCATGCTAATATATTACCCCCAACCCCGTGAGTTTTTATCTTGTGCAGTAACCTCTTATGTGGCACATTATCGAATGCCTTCTGGACATCCAAATGCACCACATCCACTGGTTCCCCCTTATATGTCCTGCTCATTACATCCTCAACGAACTTCAACAAATTTGTCAAACATGATTTCCCTTTCATAAAACCATGCTAACTCTGCTTGTTTGAACGATGCTTTTCCAAATGTCCTGCTTCTGCTTCCTTAATAATGGACTGCAGCAATTTCCCAACGACGGATTTCAGGCTAACTGATCTATAATTTCCTGCTTTTTTTCTGCCTCCTATTATAAATAGGGGCATTACATTTGCGGTTTTCCAATCTGCTGGGACCGCCCCAGAATCCAGTGAATTTTGGTAGATTACAACCAATGTATCCACTATCCCTGCGGCCACTTCTCTTAAGACCCGACGATGTAAGCCATCAAGTCCAGGGGACTTGTCTGCCTTTAGTCCCATTATTTTACCTAGTACTTCTTAGTGATAGTGATAGTATTACTTTCCTCTCTCCCTATAGCCCCTTGATTATCCACTATTGGGATGTTTTTAGTCTCTTCTACCATGAAGACTGATACAAAATATTTGTTCAATGTCTCTGACATTTCCCTGTTCTCCATTATTAATTCCCCAGTCTCATCCTGCAGGGAACCAACATTTACTTTAGCCACTCGTTTCCTTTTTATGTACCTGCAGATACTCTTACTATCTGTTTTTTATATTTCGTGCTAGTTTACTTTCATAATCTATCTTCCCTTTCTTAATCATTTTTTTTAGTCATTCTCTGCTGACTTTTAAAATGTTCCAATCCTCTGGCCTCTCACTAGTCTTGGCCACATTGTATGCCTTTGTTTTCAATTTGATACCCACCCTTATTTCCTTAGTTAGCCACGGATGGTTATCTCTTCCCTTATAGTCTTTCCTTCTCATTGGGATATATTTCTGTTGCGAGTTATGAAATAACTCCTTAAATGTCTGCCACTGCTCATCAACCATCCCACACTTTAGTCTATTTTCCCAGTCTACTTTAGCCAACTTTGTAGTCCCCTTTATTTAAGCTAAGGACACTGGTTTGAGAACCAATTTTCTCTCCCTCCAGCTGAATTTGAAAGTTAACCATGTTATGGTCACTCATTCCTAGCGGAACTTTTACTGTGAGATCATTTATTAATCCTGTCTCATTACACAGTACTTTTTTTTTTGGTTCATTCTTGTCAGATCAACTCCAGTGCCAAAGATCACTTTGCGCTACTACACTTGATCTTAGCCAAAAGGCCAAGAGGGGAAGCTGCACCGTTCCTGGAAACACTGCAATACCAGGTCGATGCGTGGAGTGGACGGAGCAAGCCCCTGTTCCATCTCAGTACTTTTTTTTTATTCGTTGCCAATCTTTCCAATTTTTTGTCAGATCACAAACGCCAGAGGTCACCTTGCACACATCAAGGATCACCCTGCGCCAATGCTCTTAGCCAAAAGGCCGAGAGCCCAAGCACCATTCCTAGAAGTACTGCAATACCAGGTTCGTGCCATGGAGGTGGATGGGTCAGGCCCCCCACACACCTCCGTGGAGGTGGATGGGTCAGGTCAAGCCACCCCACCCACCTCCTATTTCCAAAAAGCATAGGAGAATCACCTTCCTGATCCAGGGAGAACCACGTAGGGGTCATGGTTACTCCCCTGTCAGGTCAGTTACGCATGATCTTGGCCAAAAGGCCGAGAAGCGATCTGTTCCATCTCAGTACTTGATCCAAGATAGCCTGCTCACTGGTTGGTTCCGCAACATACTGTTCAAGGAAGCTATCCCGCAAGCACTCTATGAACTCCTCCTCAAGGCTACCCTGGCCAATTTTCTTTGTCCAATCAATATGAAGGTTAAAATCACCCATGATTATTGCTGTTCCTTTTTTACATTCCTCCATTATTTCTTGCTAGGGGGCCTATAGACTGCACCCACCAGCGACTTTTCCCCTTTATTATTACTTATCTCCAACCAAACTGATTCAACATCTTGATCCTCTGAGCCAATATCGTTTCTCACTAATGCACTGATCTCATCCTTTATTAACAGTGCTACCCCGCCTCCTTTTCCTTTCTGTCTAGCCTTCCAAATTGTCTAATACCCCTGAATATTTAGTTCCTAGTCCTGGTCATCTTGCAACCATGCCTCTGTCCTGGCTATTAGATGATACTCATTTGTATCTAGTTGATCCATCAATTCTTCTGTTTTGTTATGAATGCTATGTGTATTTAGAAAAAGAGCTTTAAAATTTGTGTTTTTTTCGTCTTCTTTCCTGCTTGTTTCCTCTGTTCATCAAACTCACTTTCTACCTTTTTGCTTTCTAATTCTAGCTTAACTCCCCTCCCTACTGAATCTATTCTCAGATTCCCATACCCCTGCCAAACTTGTTTCAACCCTCCCCAACAGCACTAGCAAACCCCCCAGCGAGGATATTGGTCCTGGCTCTGTTGAAGTGCAACCCGTCCGGCTTGTACAGGTCCCAACTCCCTCAGAAGCGGTCCCAATTCCTCAAGAAACAAAAACCCTCCCTCCAGCACCATCTCTCCAGCCAAGCATTCATCTGCTCTATCGTTCTATTTCTGTACTCATTAGCTCATGGCACCAGGAGTAATCCGGAGATTACTACCTATGAGGTCCTGCTTTTTAATCTCTCTCTTAGCACCCTAAACACTGCCTGCAGGACCTCGTCCCTCTTTTTACCTATGCCATTGGGAAGATGTAAGGGAAGATCATGTTTGACTAACCTGATTAAATTATTCGAGGAGGGAACCAGGTGGGTCGATGAGGGCAGTGTGTACCATGTAGTGTATATGGACTTTAGCAAAGCTTTTGATAAGGTCCCACATGGTAGTGTGGTCACGAAGATTAGAGCCCATGGCATCCAGGGGAAAGTAGCAAGTTGGATCCAAAATTGGCTTCGAGGTAGGAGTAAAGTGTAATGGTTGATGGATGTTTTTGTGAATGAAAGATATTTCCAGTGGGGTTCCGCAGGACTCAGTACTGGGTCCCTTGCTTTTTGTGGTATACATCAATGATCTAGATTTGAATATAGCGAGTATGATTAAGAAGTTTGCAGATGACACTAAAATTGGCTGTGTGGTTGATAATGAAGAGGAAAGCCATGGACTGCAGGAGGATATCGATCTACTGGTCAGGTGGGCAGAGCAGTGGCAAATGGAATTTAATTTGGGGAAGTATGAGGAAATGTACTTGGGGAGGGCTAATAAGAAAAGGGTATATACATTAAACAGTAGGCCGCTTAGAAGTGTAGATGAACAAAGGGACCGTGGAGTGCTTGTCTAGAAAGTAGCAGGCCAGGTGGAAAAGGTGGTTAAGAAGGCATACGGAATGCTTGCCTTTATTGGCCAACACATAGAATACAAGAGCAGGGAGGTTATGCTTAAATTGTATAATACTCTGGTTAGGCCACAGCTGGAATACTGCGTGCAGTTCTCAACACCCTATTATAGGAAGGTCGTGATTGCACTCGAGAGGGTGCAGAGGAGATTTAACGGATGCTACCTGAAATGGAGAATCTTGGCTACGAGGAAAGATTGGATAGGCTGAGTTTGTTCTCATTGGAACAGAGGAGTCTTTGAGGTGTATAAAATTTTGAGGGGCCTGGATATAATGGATAGCGAGGGCCTATTTCCCCTGGTGGAGGAGTCAATTATGAGGGAGCATAGTTTTAAGGTGGTTGGTGGCAGGTTCAAAGGGGATTTGAAGGAAAGTTTCTTCATGCAGAGGATTGTGGGAGTCTGACACTCACTGCTTGGATGTGTGGTGGATGCAGAAACCCTCACCATTTGTAAAAGATGCTTGGATGGGCACCTGAAATGCCGTAACCTGCAGGGTTATGGACCTCGAGCTGATAAGTGGAATTAGACTGGATAACCTCTTGTTGACTGGCACAGATATAATGGAAAATACTTCTGGGAATCGAATACAGCCAGGGTGATCTCCTGGATTAGTTTTGATCACCTGGATGGAGAGGAATTTTCCCAGTCTTTTTTCCCCAATTGGTCTGGGTTTTTATCGGATTTTTTGCCTCTATCAGGAGATCGCATGGCTCCGGTTGAGGTGGAGTGTAGAATTTTGCAGTGCAAGGGGTGTCACAGTTGTGTGGGGCAGACTGGTTGGGCCGGATGCTCTTTACCTTTCCGTCATTGTTCATTGTTCATAGGTTTATATGTAACCTTCAGGGCTGCTGACCGAGGATCGGATGGCTCTTTGTCGGCCGGTGCTCACACGATGGGCCAAAATGGCTTCTTTCTGCACTGTAGATTTCTATGTTTCTATTATACTCCATCTGCCAAATTGTTGCCCACTCACTTAGCCTGTCTATATCCATTTGCAGATTTTTTTGTGTCCTCACAATTTGCTTTCCCACCCATCTTTGTAACATCAGCAAACTTCGCTACATTACACTCTGTTCCTCTGTTCCTTCATCGAAGTCATTAATATAGATTGTAAATAGTTGAGGACCCAGCACTGATCCCTGCAGCACCCCACTAATTACTGTTTGTCAACCGGAAAATGACCCATTTATCCTGACTCACTGTTTTCTGTTAGTTAGCCAATCCTCTATTCATGCTAATAAATTACTCCCAACCCCGTGATCTTTTATCTTGTGCAGTAACCTTTTATGTGGCACCTTATCAACTGCCTTCTGGAAATTGAAATACACCACATCCACTGATTGCCCCTTATCCACCCTTCTTGTTACATCCTCAAAGGACGCCAGCAAATTTGTCAAACAGGATTTCCCTTTCATAAAACCATGCTCACTTTGCTTGATTGAATTATGCTTTTCCAAATGGCCCGCTACTGCTTCCTTAATAATGGACTCCAGCATTTCCTAACGACAGATGTTAGGCTAACTGATCTGCAGTTTCCTGCTTTTTTGTCTGCCTCTGTTTTAAATAGGGTCTTTGCCTTTTACCAATTACTTTAAATCTATGCTCCTGGTTATTGACCTCTCTGCTAACGGAACTAGGTCCTTACTATCCATTCTATCTAGGCCTTTCATAATCTTATACATTTCAATCAAGTCTCCCCTCAGCCTCCTCTGTTGCAAACAAAACAGACCCAGCCTATCCAATCTTTCTCTGTAGCTACAAATTCTCAAGTTCTGGCAACATACTTGTAACTCTCCTCTGTACCCTCTCTAGTGCAATTACATCTTTCTTGTTATTTGGTGACCAGAACTGCACGCAATACTCCAGCTGTGGACTAACTGGTGTTTTATACAGTTCAAGCATAACCTCCCTGCTCTTATATTCTACATTTCAGTTAATAAAGGAAAGTATCCTATATATGTAATCGTGCGGGGTTTAAAATCAGTATTCGCCCATCCTGTTCCTGCGAGGTGCGTTAGATTAAAATCTTCACTTCAGAGACAGAGATTCCCACGGCCGCCCTCACAGACCCTAGAGCAAATCACCCACTGTTGGCTTGGTTGGTGCATTGTGCAGGGAGATAAAGCAAGGAGAAAAAACCTTCAAGAAAGTTGGAGGGTGTAAAATTAAATCTTACGCCAGGTGCAAAATGTGTGGCAGTGGATTGATCATGCATTAGACACTGCAACAATTGAAGTCAGTGGAAAGAAATATCGAGCTGATTGTGTAACACTTTCCATACCTCGCAAACCTACTGTCAACCAGGGCATACGTCGATGACAAAATTCAACACAGCCTTCAGAGTGCCAGTGCAGCCTTCGATCACCTGAGGAAGAGAATGTTTGAAGAACATTCTCAAACCTGGCACAAAGCTCATGGTCTACAGAGCAGTGGTGATACCCATGCTCCTGTATGCTTCAGAGACCTAGGCCATGTACAGCAGGCACCTCAAAGCACTGGAGAAGTACCACCAAATCTGCCTCCGCAAGATCCTGCTAATCCATTGGCAGGATAGGCGCACCAATGTCAGTTTTCTCGTTCAGGCCAACATCCCCACCATCGAAGCATTGACCATGCGCGATCAGTTCCAATGGACTGGCCACATCGTCCACATGCCCAATAGGAGACTCCCAGAACAAATGCTCTACTCGGAGCTCTAACATGGCAAACAGGTCCCAGGTGGGTAGAGGAAATGCTTAAAAAAAGTGCAACATTCCAACCAATACCTGGGAATCGCTTGCCCAAGACCGCTCAAAGTGGTGGAGAAGCATCCGGGAAGGCGCCGAACACCTCTAGTCTCTTTGCGGGGAGCACGTGGAATCCAAACGCAAACAATAAAAGGAGTGCACGACAATCAAAGCACACAACCCATCCAGGGGGCAAGCTATCTTGGATCTGGTCCTGTGTAATGAGACAGGATTAATAAACAATCTCCTAGTAAAGGATCCCCTTGGAATGAGTGATCATAGCATGGTTAAATTTCAAATTCAGATGGAGGGTGAGAAAGTTGCATCTCAAACCAGCGTACTAAGCTTAAATAAAGGAGACTATGAAGGTATGAGGGCAGAGTTGGCTAAAGAGGACTGGGAAAATAGATTAAAGTGTAGAATGGTTGATGAACAGTGGTGCACATTTAAGGAAATATTTCATAAGTCTCAAGAAAAATATATTCCAGTGAGGAGAAAAGTGTGTAAAAGAAAAGATAGCTATCCTGGCTAACTAAAGAAATAAAGGACGATATCCATATTAAAAACAAGGGCCAACAAAATGGTCAAAACTAGTGGGAGGACAGAAGATTGGGAAGCTTTTAAAAGCCAGCAAAGAATGACAAAAATAATGATTAAGAAAGGGAAGATAGTCTATGAAAGTAAACTAGCACAAAATATAAAAACAGATAACAAGAGTTTCTATAGGTATATAAAAAGGAAACGAGTGGCTAAAGTAAATGTTGGTCCCTTAGAGGACGAGACCAGGGAATTAGTAACGGGGAACATAGAGATCACAGAAACTCTGAACAAATAGTTTGTATCAGTCTCTACAGTAGAGGATATTAAAAATATCCCAACAGTGGATAGTCAGGGGGCTATGAAGGGGCTGGCGGGGAGGAACTTAACACAATCACAATCATTTAAGGAGGTGGTACTCAGTAGGATAATGGGACTAAAGGTGGATAAATCCCCTGGACCTGATGGCTTGCATCCTAGGGTGTTAAGAGAAGTAGCAGCAGGGATAGTGGATGCATTGGTTGTAATTTACCAAAATTCCTTTGATTCTGGAGAGGTCCCAGCAGATTAGAAAACTGCAAATGTTACGTCCCTATTTGAAAAAGGAGACAGACAAAAAGCAGGAAACTATAAACCAGTTAGCCTAACATCTGTGGTTGGAAGAATGTTGGAGTCCATTATTAAAGAAGCAGTAGCAGGACATTTGAAAAAGCATAATTCAGTCAGGCAGAGCCAGCATGGATTGATGAAGGGGAAGTCATGTTTGACGAATTTGCTGGAATTCTTTGAGGATGTAACAAACAGGATGGATAAAGGGGAACCAGTGGATGTTGTGTATTTGGGCTTCCAGAAGGCATTTGACAAGGTGCCACATAAAAGGTTACTGTACAAGATAAAAGTTCACAGGGTTGGGGGTAATATATTCGCATGAATAGAGGATTGGCTAACTAACAGAAAACAGAGAGTTGGGATAAATGGTTCATTCTCGGGTTGGCAATCAGTAACTAGTGTGGTGTCGCAGGGATCAGTGCTGAGACCACAACTATTTACAATCTATATTAATGACTTAGAAGAAACGACCGAGTGTAACGTAGCCAAGTTTGCTGATGAATCAAAGATGGGAGGAAAAGCAATGTGTGAGGAGGACACAAAATATCTACAAAAGGACATAGACAGGCTAAGTGAGTGGGCAAAAATTTGGCAGATGGAGTATAATGTTGGAAAGTGTGAGGTCATGCACTTTGGCAGAAAAAAATCAAAGAGCAAGTTATTATTTAAATGGAGAAAAATTGCAAAATGCTGCAGTACAGCAGAACCTTGGGTACATGTGCATGAAACACAAAAATTTAGTATGCAGGTACAGCAAGTGATCAGGAAGGCCAATGGATTCTTGGCCTTTATTGCAAAGGGGATGGAGTATAAAAGCAGGGAAGTCTTGCTACAGTTATACAGGGTATTGGTGAGGCCACACCTGGAATACTGTGTACAATTTTGGTTTCCATATTTACGAAAGGATAAACTTGCTTTGGAGGCAGTTCAGATAAGGTTCACTAGGTTGATTCTGGAGATGAGGGGGTTGACTTATGAGGAAAGGTTGAGTAGGTTGGACCTCTACTCATTGGAATTCAGAAGAATGAGAGGTGATCTTATCAAAACGTATAAGATTATGAGGGGCCTTGACAAGGTGGATGCAGAGAGGATGTTTCCACTGATAGGGGAGACGAGAACTAGGAGGCATAATCTTAGAATAAGGGGCCACCCATTTAAAACTGAGATGAGGAGGAATTTCTTCTGAGGGTTGTAAAGCTGTGGAATTCGTTGCCTCAGAGAGCTGTGGAAGCCAGGATATTGAATAAATTTAAGTTAGAGATAGACAGTTTCTTAACCGATAAGGGGTTATGGGGACCGGGCAGGGAAGGGGACCTCGGTCCATGATCGGATCAGCCATGATTGTATTAAATGCCTACCAGGCTCAAGGGGCCATGTGGACCATTCCTGCTCCTATTTCTTAGGTTCTTATGTCCCTTCAACCTGTGTCTGACACATCTGTGACAGAGGCTGTAGGTCCCACATTGGACTCATCAGTCACCTGAGAACTCATATTCGTGTGAAAGCAAGTCATCCTCGATGCCGAGGGACTGCCTTAAGAAGAGGGTCAGTCCTTTATTGCTAGTTTTGTACCATCACCAAAGTTGCATTTTATGCCTGCAATCTCACCATCAGTAATCCCACAGATTGAATATTTTATCCCTCCATTAGGGAACAGATTATACAATCTTCCCCTTATGTTCTGCCAGATAGCCAGTTATCGCAGCTCTGTTTCCTGGACTTTGAAAAAAAGGGTCATTATGTTAACATATTACAAATAAATAACAGAACAAAAATTGAATATCCAATTATTGTCAGAAAAGATAATTTGTGTACTTGTGAATGAAGCTGAAAATCACATTTATCACACAATCAAATGAAACAAAATGATAAAATAAATTAGCTGTGTGGTTGATAGTGAGGAAGAAAGCTGTGGACTGCAGGAAGCTATCAATGGACTGGTCAGGTGGGCAGAACAGTGGCAAATGGAATTCAATCCAGAGGTGTGTGGGAGGGCTAACAAGGCATTGGGAATACACAATAAATGGTAGGATATTGAGAAATGTAGAGGAACAGAGGACAGAGGGACCTTGGAGTGCATGTCCACAGATCCCTGAAGGTAGCAGGATAGGGTAGATAAGGCAGTTTAGAAGACATACGGGATACTTGCCTTTATTAGCCGAGGCATAGAATATAAGAGCAGCTTGGTTATGCTTGAACTGTATAAAACACTAGTTAGGCCACAGCTAGAGTACTGCGTGCAGTTCTGGTCACCACATTACAGGAAACATATGATTGCACTAGAGAGGGTACGGAGGAGATTTACGATGATGTTGCCAGGACTGGAGAATTTTAGCTATGAGGAAAGATTGGTAGGCTGGGGCAGCTTTCTTCGGAACAAAGGAGATCGAGGGGAAGTTTAATTGAGATGTATAAAATAATGAAGGGCCTGGATAGAGTGGATAGGAAGGATCTATTTCCCTTAGCAGACAGGTCAATAACCAAGGGGCATAGGTTTAAAGTAATTGGTGGGAGATTTAGAGAGGAGTTGAGGAGAACATTTTTCACCCAGAGGGTGGTGGGGTCTGGAACTCATTGCCTGAAAGGGTGGTAGAGGCAGAAATGTTCATCACATTTAAAAAGTACTTGGATATACACTTGAAGTGCTGTAACATGTAAGACTACGGAACAAGGGCTGGAAAGTGGGATTAGGCTGGATAGCTCTTTTTTTTGCCGGCACAAAAATGATGGGCTGAATGGCCTCCTTCTGTGCCGTAAACTTTTATGATTCTATGAAACCCATTCATTGTGTACGAATACCTTGTCTCTCCCTATTTGATCAGTATTACTCCACTCATCACTCTTCTCAACTTTCCTCTATTCTTCTTTCTGAGCTGCAAGTACCTTGTCCTACACTCGTCCTCCTCCCTGCATCCTCACAGGTTAAAATCAAGTCTCTTCACACTGTTTCCTACTCTAACTCATTCTTTCCCAGGATCCTAAAACTAGAGAACTCCCAATTTTTGCTTCTGTCCAACTACTAGATGGGGTGAAATTCAACTTTGGCTGGGTCATAAAGCGGGCAGTAGTAGATCGGGAGCCTGTTATTTACTCCGTTACTCATGGGGAAGGAAAATCAGTTGGGGTGTATATGGGTGGCCGATCCTTTACCGCCCGTTTGTGCCCCTCCACCTGAAACTGAACTTTACTCATCCCCATCCCATGAGGTTTTAAATCCACGCCACTTTTCCTAATTTACTTGATCTTCTCTCCTACTCTTCCCAACCCTGGTGTTATCCTTCATTGTGGGTCTTGTCCCTTTATCAATACTAAAAATTTTTGATATTTCACAGGCGAGTCACTTAGACCCCAGCAAAGAAACTATACAGTGCAATATTTACACAATCCAACGTACAGTGACTCACCCTGTGCAGCGTAACTGGTCAGGTTTTCTCGTATAGTGAAGCTTTGGCACATTAACATATAAACTAACGGGGAACATGCCACCGATTGTTATGTCGCTGTCCTGTGCCATCCCAGGTGAAACAAAGTGTTCTTGTAGTTTGCACACTCCAGTTGCTTTGGATTGGGGCACGAGTATAGAGTGCAGAATGACTAAAGAGAATTTCCAATACATTGCATGACCCATGAAGGCAAGCAACACTGTTAAAATGGTATGAATATCTTATATATCTAGCATTTATACAGTCCAATAGATGCATGCAACAGCGGGGATTTCGAAGTACAGCTTGGTTCAATCCCAAATGATCTAAATCCAGCTCCTGAGACAGAAATATATATAAAGATATTGTTCCTCCTCTGCTTGTGCTTCTCGTGTATCATACTGGGGAGTTCGTGAGATGATACCATAAAGTATTAGTTCTACCTGAGTAATTCCAAGTAAATAATTTTGTCCGATGGGGATAAGATGTTCTTTGGGATTTTTGGACTAATCATCATGAATGGAATTCCACCTGACTTCATTCCAACATAAATAAACAGTTTCTGTAAACTGGAAAATACCAGATTCAATACAGGTTAAAGTGCTCACATTGAATAGTTTCTGACACAAGATACAGTACCATATATCTGATGTGATGTACCATCTGTAAATTTACTGTTGCTCCCAGTCTTTCAAATGTGTTTGTATCTTTTGGGGTTTTTGGCAGTATGGCAAAATAGGTGATATAATGTATGCATCTGTGAGTATGCTCACAGGTTTGTAGAGCTGTTGCATTGTGATTGGCTTAGCAAGTCACATGATGTTCACAAGACTCAATAAAACCACAGTCACTTGAGCCTAGATTATCCATGATGAGGTATGCAGTTGTGAGCCTAGTGGATAAACTAGTAATGTGTCGTATGATCGTTAATCCTTTGTTAATAAACCGACTAGTTCTTAATTGCAATATGTCGCTATGAATTCTTAAGCAAAGAACCCATGAAGCAAATACATTACAGGCGGTGCCCATTTTACACACTGCCAGGTTTTATTTCCCATCGGGCAGGTTGTAAAACGGGCATCTAATTCACTATCGCCCAATTTGTGTTCCCGTCCAAGACCAATTTCACTGCCTTTTAGGTTGCACCTTTATTGGATGTGTGTCCAACGACCCTGTGGGCAACTGCATTGGCTGAGGGTGTAGTATCAAGTGGCAAAGGCCACAAGATGCCAGGTTTGATCCCTGGCCCATGTCGACATAGCTGATCTCAGTTGAGGATGTACGTAGGTTGCCACCATTGGCGTCAGTGCCACTGGGCTAAGGAGAGGAAATATCAGCCAATGTCCCCACTCCTGATCACTGTCCAATAACACCTCCTGGAAACTGCAGGTGTGTGAAAGTCAGGTTGTGTGATGGAATGATCAACTGTGATAATCTCCACAGTCAAATAGCATTTGAACACTCGCTCTCTCCGCTCACTCAACATCCACTGCCTTGGCTTACTGAACACCATAAATTCACTCAACTCTATGCTAGAATTTCAATAGGGGCTACTCAGGAACATAGCAACAGGAGGAGGCCATTCAGTCCCTCAAGCCTGTTGTGCCATTTAATCAGATCATGGCTGATCTGTACCTTAACTTCATTTTCCCACCTTTGATCTAGATTCCTTGATACTCCAACCCAACATATATCCATCGATCTCAGTATTGAAAATTTCAAATAATCCAAAATCCACAACCTTTCAGGAGAGAGAGAGATCCAGATTTCTACAACTCTCTGTGTGAAGAAGTGCTTCCTGATTTCATTCCTAAATGACCTAGCTATAATTTTAAGATTATGGAATCACTCACCAGAGGAAACAGTTTATTTATAACTACAAGGGAATGCAAAGCAAGTTTATGCAACCTGACCTTATAATTTACCCCTTTATCAGTGGTGTCATTCTGGTGAACCTGCATTGTACCCTCTCAAAGGCAAATCGAAAGGGTAAACTGTTGCCAGGTAGGTTTAGCACTTCCTTCAGAAATGGCTGGTAGCACCATGACAAGTATGGGCACTCAAGCTACACTGGTTGGTGATCATCCCATCATGCTTCTTCCACGCAGTTCCATTGCAAGCATGACATACCCTGATTGGACTATATCTGAGGATAGGCTACATTGCCCCAGCCTTCTTTAGGAATGAAAGCTGCCACATGTACTAATTGTCCACCATGGTGGGGCCTGTTCACTCCTCTCTGTAGAGGCAAGCATGCAGGCTTCTGCAAATGGGAAGTGAGCTCCTCTCATTTAGCCTGACATGTCGGACATTAATCCATTGTCACTCTGCTTCCCCTCCTGATTCTTCTTAGAATATCAGAATTAGGAGCAGGAGTAGGCCATTTGGCCCTCGAGCCTCCTCCGCCATTTCCCTTGATTCCTTTAATATCCAAAAATCTATTGCTCTCTGTCTTGAATATACTCAAAGACTGAGCACCTGCAGCCCTCTGGAGTAGAAAATTCCAGATTCACCACCCTCTGAGTGAAGAAATTTCTCCTCATCTCAGTCCTAAGTGGCCGACCCCTTATTCTGAGACTGTGATCCCTGGTTCTAGACTCCCCAGCCAGGGGAAACATCCTTACTGCATCTACCCTGTCAAGCCCTGTAAAAATTTTGCATGTTTCAATGAGATCACCTCTCATTCTTTTAAACTCTAGAGAATATAGACCTATTCTACTCAATTTCTCCTCATAGGACAATCCCCCCATCCCAGAAATCAGTTTGATGAACCTTTGTTGCACTCCCTCGATGCCAAGTATATCCTTCCTTAGGTAAAGAGACCAAAACTGTACACAATACTCCAGATGCGGTCTCACCAGGGCCCTATATAATTGCAGAAAGACATCTTTACTTTTATACTCAAATCCTCTTGTAATAAAGGTCAACATACCATTTGTTTCCCAATTGCTTGCTGTACCTGCATGATAACTTTCAGTGATTTGTGTACAAGGACACCCAGGTCCCTCTGAACACCAACATTTCCCAATCTCTCACCATTTAAAATATACTCTGCTTTTCTATTTTTATGACCAAAGTGGATATCTTCACATTATATTCCATTTGCCATGTTCTTGCCCACTCACTTAGCCTGTCTATATCCCCTTGAAGCCTCTTTGTATCCTTCTCACAACTTACATTCCCACCTAGCGTTGTAACAACAGCAAACTTAGATATATTACATATGGTCCCCTAATCCAAATCATTGATATAGATTGTGAATAACTGGGGCCCAAACATTGATCCTTGCGGTACTCCACTAGTTACAGCCTACCAACCCAAAAATGATCTGTTTATTCCTACTCTGTTTTCTGTCCATTAACCAATTCTCAATCCATGCTAGTATATTAGCCCCAATCCCATGAGCCCTAATTTTGTTCAAAAACCTCTTATGTGGCACCTTATTGAATGCCTTCTGAAAATCCAAATAAACCACATTCACTGGTTTCTACCCCCCCACCCCACCCCCCGCCCCCCCCCCCCCGCCCTTATCTATTCTGCTAGTTACAACATCAAAAAGCTCCAAAACCGATTCGGCAAGCGTGATTTCCCTTTCATAAATCCATGTTGAGGCTGGGGGTCAATTGAAAAGTTCAAAACTCAGATCGGTAGATTTTTGTTGAGTAAGTGAATTTAGAGATCTGAAACCAAGACGGGTAAATGGAGTTGAGGTACATATCTGCAATGAATCAATTGAATGGAAAAACAAACTCGAGGGGCTGAATGGCCTCTTCCTGTTCCTATGCTCTTTTTCCAAATGCTTCAGATAGGGGGATTCCAATAGGAAAGCAAATAGGGTCAGTTGTAAGAAGTGACTGAAGTACACATACCTTAATATAACAATCTGTATATTTACCATCACCTAGCAACGCTGATGTCTATCTGACATGGCCATGATTATATATGGACAAATTTAGCACACAAACTTAGAGAAATGGTGTGAAGTGCGTCCTCACTCCGAATTAATATTTGATTGAAATTACCATTTGTTTGCAGCAGGGGCTTCCAACACCACTTTTCAATTCAATTAATCAAATAAATCTGGAATAAAAAGCTAGCATTAGTGATGGTGACCATGAAACTACCAGATTGTTGTAAAAACCTATTCAATTCACATGTTGTTTAGGGAAGGAAATCTGCCATCCTTACCCAGTCTGGGCCTATATGTGACTCCAGACCGACAGCAATTTGGTCGACTCTTAATTGCCCTCTGAAATGGCCTCGCGAGGCACTCAGTTGTACCAGCCGCATGGGCTGCACCAGTTCAAATCGACAGCTCACCATTGCCTTCTCAAGGGCAATTCGGGATGGGCAATAAAAGCAGGCCTTGCTGGCAGTGCCCACATCCCATGAATTATTTAAAAGAATCAAGCAAATCTGATCATAAAATCCAGGCTATTAAGTATTGGACCTACTAAAATCCCAAGATCTGTTTCAACTTCATCCTCTGCTATTTCAACACCATTCATAGAGTATGCATTGAATCATGGAATTATACCGCACAGAAGGAGTCCATTCAACCCAACGTGCCTATGCCGGCTCTTTGGTAGAGAAATCCAATTAATCCCACTCCCCACCTTCATAAATTGTTTTCCTTCAAGTATTTATCCAACTCCCTTTTGAATGTTGCTATTCAATCTGCTTCTACCGCCCTTTTAGGCAATGCATTCCAGATCTCAACTCATAAAACAATGTTTCCTCATGTCGCCTCTGGTTCTTTTGCCAATCACCTTAAAATGTCACCCATTTTATCTCGCTATGTGCAGTACTTTACAGTTGTCCATAGTAAATTTGATATGCTATTGTTCCGCCTACCTTGTGATATTTTTCATTCATTCTCAGGGTGTGGGCATTGCTGGCAAGGCCAGCCTTTATTGCCCATCCCTAGTTGCCCTGAGAAGGTGGTGGTGATGTGCCTTCTATTTGAACTGCCGTACAACTGAGTGGCTTGCTAGGCCACTTCAGAAGGCAGTTAAGAGTCAACAATGTTGGTAAGGGACTGGAGTCACATATAGGCCCAGACCGGGTGAGGACAGCAGGTTTCCTTCCCTAAAGGTTCGTCAGTGAACCAGTTGGGTTTTTACAACAATCCAACAGCTTCATGTTCACTTTTACTGACAAAAGATTGTTTTCATTCTGGCATTCCAGCTTTTTTAACTAAATTCAAATTCTGAACCTACCAAGGAGGGATTTGAACTCGTGTGCTACTGGATTACTAGTCCAGTGACATAAATACTACAATACTGTATTCTAAGGAAAAATTTGCTTTATGCCAGTAGTAGGCTCTTAGTGATTCAGTAGCCAGTTTTACATGCACACAAAGCTTTTTTACATTGAATGCTACACATTTGCTATGAGTTTATTTTGCAAAACTGGCAAAGACCAATTTCACTCCCACTGACTGTGATGGCCAGATCTTGATGGCCTGATCTATAAATTGACATTGATGACTTCCATTAATACGGAGCCTGTTACTGTAGTCTTAATGGATATGGTAATGGCTTATTCATTAAATATATTAATTATTCTCTGCCCAATCTCTGTTTGATTGCTATTGTCCTCCTTCCTTAACCCCTCCATAACTAGGACATCCTCTTGCTGCTGTGACGCAAGAATGATTTCTAGCTGTTGTGTTTGCTGTCTGCCACGATTTAATTTCCAGCTGCCTCTTTGCCCCTCTAATCACTCGCTTGAGAAGCTTCTGAAATTTCCTGTATTCTTCCCAGTGGACAATTCCCTCTTCGCCCTGTAGCCTTAGAGGAGTTCATTTTATTTTTTCTTCCACTTTTGATTGACCTGTTAGTCTATTTAGGGTCATGTTCTTTGAGTCTATACTTGTTAATGAGAGGTGTGTGTATGTCCTGCATGCTCCTCAGTATGGCTCCCAGATGTAAATAAAGAATGTCACTGGACTGAATGTCACTGGACTCAATATCTATCCCTTCCATCACTAATTTAACTGAGTTTATTGATCAGGTAACAGAGTGGATGGGGGCAGTGCAGTTGATGTTGTGGATTTTCAAAAGGCGTTTGGTAAAGTATCATATATTAGCCCTGTTAACAAGATTGAAACCTATGGGATAAAAGGGACAGTAGTAGTGTGGATACAATGTTGGCTAAGAGATAGAAAACAAAGAGTTGTGGTGAATGGCTGTTTTTCGGAGGGAGGTACACAGTGGCGTTCCCCAAGGTTCAGTACTAGGACCACTGCTGTTTTTGATATGCATTAATGACTTGGACTTGGGGGTGCAGGGCACAATTTCAAAATGTGCAGATGTGGAGGTGTAGCAAACAGCAAGGAAGATAGTTATAGACTTTATGAGGACACAGGCAGGCTGGTGGAATGGGCCGATGAAATTCAATGCAGGAATGTGTGAGCTGATACAACTAAAGGGTACAATTTTAAAGGGGGTGCAAGAACAGAGAGTCCTGGAAGTGTTTGTGCAGAAATCATTGAAGGTGGCAGGATAGATTAAAAAAACAGGAAATAAAGTATATGGGATCCTGGGCTTTATAAATAGAGGCATAGAGTACAAAAGCCAGAAAGTTATGCTAAATCTATATTAAAAAAACTAGTTTGGCTCCAGCTGGAGTATTGTGTGCAATTCTGGGCACCACACTTTAAGAAGGACATGATGGCTTTGGAGAGGGTGCAGAAGAGATTTACTAGAATGGTTCCAGGGATGGTAGATTACAGCTAGGTGGATAGACTGGGATTGTTTTCCTTAGAGCAGAGAAGACTAAGAGGAGATTTGATAGACGTGTTTAAAATCATAAAGGATTTGGATAGAGTAAATAAAGAAAAACTCTTTCCAATGGCTGAAGGGTCGGGAACCAGAGGGCACAGATTTAAGGTGATTGGCAAAAGAACCAAAGGTGACATGAGGAAAAACCTTTTTCCAGAACAAGTGGTTAGGATTTGCAATACATTTCCTGATAGGGTGGTGGATACAGATTCAATAGTAACCTTGAAAAGTTTCAATGCCATGGGAGCACCATCACCTCCAAGTCACATATCTTCCTAACTTCTTAATATGTCGCCGTTCTATCATCATTGCTGAGTCAAGATCCTGGACTTCCTGTAATGGGAGCACTTTCATGACATTGACTGGTAGAACCTTTGAAGCTGTGCCTTACACCAGTAGGCTACAAGGAGTGACCATAGATGTTGCTATCTCTCATGATAGTGAGAATGTGCTTACTTCTTTAAGGCCCTCAATGCCAGCACCTGAGGGAGATAAGGAGCTGGAGCAAGTAAGGTAGATGGCACAAAAGGCAGACACAGTGTAGGAAATAGCAGCAGTTAGTGTGTGAAATTATTGGAAGCTTTTGATGTTCATTTCTACGGATGTTGACAATATAGTAGACTTGGAAAAGTGTGACTTCTGTATTGTGGAGGCCAGGTGCAGGTGCTTTTGAAAATTCAGATCTTCATCAGGCATTTGGGGCTGGGAGGGAAGACTAATTGGGAGGGGGACAATTGTATTCAGTTCAACAACTTTTATTCACTGAAAGCACTTGTCAATAAGTTGCTTCCTCCTATCTCTGGCAGCAGCCTAATGGTTCTACAGCTCCACCTCCTTCTGCACCATCCTTCTGAGGTCTCCCTCTTCATTTTCATCTTCATCATCCCCTTCATGAATCCTAATCCTTTCTGCATGGCGATATTCTGCAGAAAACAGAAAACGACAATTGTCTTCAGACTCTCACTGGGCTCCTCCAGATTTATACAAGTATCTAAAACAAGACATCTAATTAACAATAGATGGCTCTATACCATTCTTGTCATTCCAAAAGGAAATTTTTGCAGGGCTATGGGGCAAGACCAGGGGATTGGGACATATTGCTAGATCTTTCAGAGAGCTGGTACAGGGCACAATGGGCTGAATGGCCTCTCTCTGTGCTGTGTGATTCTATGAACCCATGGGCCTCATTATATTTCTCTGCAGATGCCTAACTGGAATCATAAGCCATGGCTGCAGGGGAAATCCCTGTTATCCTCTCTGGTCTCCCTTCTTCCACCCTCTATAAACTTCAGCTCATCCAAAACTCTGCTGGCCGTATCCTAACTCGCACCGAGTACTGTTCGCCCATCACCTTTGTACTCACTGACTTCCATTGGCTCCCGTCCGGCAATATCTCAGTTTTAAAATGATTATCCTTGTCTGAAAGTCCCTCCAAGGCCTTGCCCCTCCCTATCTCTGTAACCTCCTCCAGCCCAACAAACCCCTGGGATCTCTGCCGTCCTCCAATTCTGACCTCTTGCATATCCCCAACGCCTTCAGCTGCTGAGGCCCTAGGCTCTGAACTTCCCCCCCAAAACCGCGCCACCTCCCCAAACCGCGCCACCTCCCCAAACCTCGCCACCTCGCCACACTCTACCTCTCTCTCCTCCTCCTCTAAGAAGCTCCTTAAGCCTACCTACATTACATTTTAAAAGTACTTCATTGGTTGTGAAGTGTTTTGGGACGTGCCAAGTTTGTGAAAGATGCTATTTAAGTGCAAGTTCCCACCTGAATAGAGCATCAGTGGCCTTCTTTATACAACAGTATGCTGCTGATTAACTAACGTAATAATGGTCACTCAAGGCTGTCTGTAAGGACCCAGTGGGAAAAGAAATCAAGTCAATGGTCAGATTCACTGGTACTGACAATGTTGTTGTCCTGGAAGAAGTGGGTTACAGATCTCCAGCCAATGGTTGGCCTATCTTCCCAGAGCTTCAAGATGGGAGGAGTATGTTCCACAAACTTCTGAGGCCTGAATGGCCAGAAAGATCTGAGTAAAACCTTCTCGGTCTGTAAACCCTGTGGAATAGCCACTGACATGTAGGAAACAAATGTCTTCTGTGATGCCTCACACAAAGAGTCGTCAATCTAGACTCTTCCTCATCCTCCTCCTCGCAGCATGGAAATAGAGTGAGTCATATTGGTAAATCACTTCGGTAATGTGGCTAGACTGGAGAAGCTGGGATTGTTCTCCTTGGAGCAGGGAAAGTTGTGAGGAGATTTGATAAAGGTGCTCAAAATCATGACGGGTCTGGACAGAGTAGGTAGAGAGAAACTGTTCCCATTCGCGGAAGGGACAGTGAACACAGATTTAAGGTGATTGGCAGAAGAACCAAAGGCGACATGAGGAAAAACATTTTTACAGAGCGAGTGGTTAGGATCTGGAATGCACTGCCTGAGAGGGTAGTGGAGGCAGTTGTGCCCCATAGGGGACGAAATCCGCACTGCGACTCCGGGAGGAGCTCCTCGACCACAGGAAGAAGACGGTTGAGGAGGACTCTAGCGACGACTTTACCAGTGGCTGATAGCAGGGAGATCCCTCTGTAGTTGCCGCAGAGGGACTTGTCCCCATTTTTAAAGATGGTCATGATCACTGCATCTCTGAGATCTCCCGGTATGCTCTCCTCCCTTCAGAAAAGAGAGACGAGGTCATGTATTTGTGCCAACAGTGCCTCTCCGTCATACTTCAGTGCCTCAGCAGGGATTCCATCCGCACCTGTAGCCTTGTTTTTAAGCTATCGTATGGCTTTTTCTACCTCGAGCAGTGTTGGGATCTTACTGAGGTGGTGGTGGGTAGCATGCTGCCAACATCCCCAGCATTGAAGCACTGACCGCACTCGACCAGCTCTGCTGGGCAGGCCACATTGTCCGCATGCCAGACACGAGACTCCCAAGGCAAGCGCCCTACTCGGAACTCCTTCACGGCAAACGATCCAAAGGTGGGCAGCGGAAATGTTACAAGGACACCCTCAATGCCTCCCTGATAAAGTGCAACATTCCCACTGACACCTGGGAGTCCCTGGCCAAAGACTGCCCTAAGTGGAGAAAGTGCATCTGGGAGGGGGCTGAACACCTCGAGTCTCGTCGCCGAGATCATGCAGAAATCAAGCACAGGCAGCGGAAAGAGCATGCGGCACCCCTTCCCTCAATGACTATCTGTTCCATCTGTGACAGGGACTGTGGTTCTTGTATTGGACTGTACAGCCACCTAAGAACTCATGTTAAGAGTGGAAGCAAGTCTTCCTCGATTTTGAGGCAGATTCAATCGTGGCTTTCAAAAAGAGAATTGGATAAGTATCTGAAGGAAAAATAATTGCAGGGCTATGGGGAAAAGGCAGTGGAGTGGGACTGTCTGAAGTGCCCTTGCAGAGAGCCAGCATAGGCTTGATAGGCTGAATGGCCTCCTTCTGTGGTGTAACCGTTCTATGATTCTATGGCCCCGAATTTGGTGGAAGGTAAGTTCTGCCCAAGTGCCGCCCAAATGATCGCTGAGATCCTGACGGTACTTTAGGGTGGAACTTTCATGAAAAAGTCCTGGAAAGACCGCTCAGCGGCAAAAAAAGGACTTGCGCCCTGAATCTGGGTGGCAGCGGATGGGAGCTACCAAAAAGTCCCGCCGAGGATTAAGTCGGGCCCAGGAAGGGGGGAACTGATAAAATTAAAATTTCCAAAAAATACAAAGAACACTGGAAAATCTTCAGGGGACGCCATCCACCTGAATCACTGGGGGAAAAAAATAAAGAGAAGTTTACTAACCTTTTTTTGCAGGCTTCCTACTGACCGCTGAGGTTAGACCTGCCTCCATGCGGCAGTCCTTCCCCCTGCTACCGCAGATTCCCGCCCGGACCAAACTGGCAGCTCGGCGGGCGGGAGGACACTTACGCACATTGCACACCAGCGGATGTCAGCAGGTGGTCCCCAGCGGTCTTCCCTCCCCGCCGGCAGGAGGCCTCCACCAAACTCGCTCAGAGGGGAGACCGCACACAAAACTTGGCGGCAGCGGATGGTAAGTCCACCAAGTTCGGCCCCTTAGATTCTGACCCGTGTCCCCAGCCCAGACACTTCCTGTTTCGGGCACTCACCGCCTGTGAAGTCTTCATCAATGACTTGTACTTGAATGTAGGGGTATGATTAAGAAGTTTGCAGATGGCACTAAAATAGGCCGTGTGGTTGATAATGAAGAAGGAAGCTGCGGACTGCAGGAAGATATCAATGTACTGGTCAGGTGGACAGAACAGTGGCAAATGGAATTCAATCAGATAAGTGTGAGGTAATGCATTTGGGGAAGTCTAACAAAGCATGGGAATACACATTAAATGGTACAACATTGAAAAGTGTAGAGGAACAAAGGGACCTTGGAGTGTAGGTTCACAGATCCCTGAAGGTAGCAGGCCAGGTAGATCAGGTGGTTAAGAAGGCATACAGAATACTTTCCTTTTATAAGTTGAGGCATCGAATACAAGAGCAAGGAGGTTATGCGTGATAGGTGACTTGGATAGGTTAGGTGAGTGGGCAAATGCATGGCAGATGAAGTATAATGTGGATAAATGTGAGGTTATCCACTTTGGTGGTAAAAACAGAGAGACAGACTATTATCTGAATGGTGACAGATTAGGTAAAGGGGAGGTGCAACGAGACCTGGGTGTCATGGTACATCAGTCATTGAAGGTTGTCATGCAGGTACAGCAGGCGGTTAAGAAAGCAAATGGCATGTTAGCCTTCATAGCGAGGGGATTTGAGTACAGGGGCAGGGAGGTACTACTACAGTTGTATAGGGCCTTGGTGAGGCCACGCCTGGAGTATTGTGTACAGTTTTGGTCTCCTAACTTGAGGAAGGACATTCTTGCTATTGAGGGAGTGCAGCAAAGGTTCACCAGACTGATTCCCGGGATGGTGGGACTGACATATCAAGAAAGACTGGATCAACTGGGCTTGTATTCACTGGAGTTCAGAAGAATGAGAGGGGATCACATAGAAACGTTTAAAATTCTGATGAGTTTAGACAGGTTAAATGCAGGAAGAATGTTCCCAATGTTGGGGAAGTCCAGAACCAGGGGGTCACAGTCTAAGGATAAGGGGTAAGCCATTTAGGATCGAGATGAGGAGATACGTCTTCACCCAGAGAGTGGTGAACCTGTGGAATTCTCTACCACAGAAAGTTGTTGAGGCCAATTCACTAAATATATTCAAAAAGGAATTAGATGCAGTCCTTACTACTAGGGGGTTCAAGGGGTATGGCGAGAAAGCAGGAATGGGGTACTGAAGTTGCATGTTCAGCCATGAACTCATGGAATAGCGGTGCAGGCTCAAAAGGCCGAATGGCCTACTCCTGCACCTATTTTCTATGTTTCAATGAACTGTATAAAACACTGGTTAGGCCACAGCTGGAATACTGTGTGCAGTTCTGGTCACCACATTACAGGATAGATATGATTGCACTGGAAAGGGTGCAGAGGAAATTTACAAGAATGTTGCCTGGACTGGAGGAAAGATTTGAGATGCTGGGTCTGCTTTCTTTGGAACAGAGGAGGCTGAGAGGAGACCTGATTGAGGGTATAAAATTATGAGGGGCCTGGATAGAATGGATAGGAAGGACCTGTTTCCTTTGGCAGAAGGGTCAACATCCAGGGGCCATAGATTTAAAGTAATTGGGGGAAGTTTTAGAGGGGAAATTTCTTCATCCAGAGGGTGGTGGGGATTTGGAACTCACTGCCTGAAAGGGTGATAGAGGCAGAAACCCTCACCACATTTAAAAGATACTTCATCATGACCATCATAGGCAGTCCCTCGAAATTGAGGAAGACTTGCTTGCACTCTAAAAGTGAGTTCTTAGGTTACTGAACAGTCCAATACGGAAATTACAGTCTCTGTCACAGGTGGGACAGACAGTGGTTGAAGCAAAAGGTGGGTGGGAGTCTGGTTTGCCGCATGCTCCTTCCACTTCCTGCGCTTGCTTTCTTCATGCTCTCGGCGACGAGACTCGAGGTGCTCAGCGCCCTCCCGGATGCTCTTCCACTTAGGGTGGGCTCTGGCCAGGGACTCCCAGGTGTTGGTGGAGATGTTGCATTTTATCAAGGAGGCTTTGAGGGTGTCCTTGAATCATTTCCTCTGCCCACCTGTGGTTCACTTGCTGTGTAGGAGTTCCGAGTAGAGCGCTTGCTTTGGGAGTCTTGTGTCGGGCATGCGAGCAATGTGGCTCGCCCAATGGAGCTGGTCGAGTGTGGTCAGTGTTTTGATGCTGGGGATGTTGGCCTGATCGAGAACACTAACGTTGGTGCATCTGTCCTCCCAGGTGATTTGCAGGATCGTGATACTTGAATGTGCACTTAAAGTGCCGTAACCTAAAGGGCTATGGACCAAGATCTGGAAAGTGGGATTATGTTAGATAGCTCTTGATAGGCCGGCGCGGACACAATGGGCCGAGTGGCCTCCTCCTCTGCTGTAAATTTTTATGATTCTATGAAGCTCCAGATAAAAAAACAATCGAATGGTCTGCTTCTGTGCCGTATATCCTATGTAATCCTATGTAATCCATGTGCATGTCCCAATCTTTATTTTGTTTTCTATATGAAGATTTAAATGTGATTTATATTTCCAGCTTTTTACTTCCTACTTTGCCGTCTCTGCGAATTCGTCAAGCTGCCTGCCGCCTGCCCCGTTCCTGGATGGCACCAATCCCCTGTGGATGGCTCCAAAATTAAAATGATGTCAAAATGATGCTCCAGAGAATGCTAAAGCTTTGTCAGCAGCTTTTTTGAGGTCAAAGGTAAGTGTCGTTCCTTCGCCATTGACCGCAAAACCCGGGCCATTATCATCCGGTCATTATCACATTGCTGTGTGTGGGAGCTTGCTGTGTGCAATTTGGCTGTCACAGTTCCTACATTACAACAGTGACCGCACTTCTTTAAAAAAGTACTTCATTGGCTGTAAAGCGCATTGGGATGTTGTGAAAGGCGGTATAGAAATGCAAGTCCTTCCTTCCTAACTCTGTAAAGAAACAAAATTAGCAAAATGTAAAAAATGGTTTCACAAACATCAATATAAACATGTTCTCTGGTCAGTGAGGAGGCAGGCAACTCCATTGAGACTTGTATTAATTTAAAAGTGTGCAGTAATTATTTTTCCTCATTGTATATAGCAATGGAGCATTGAGCAACCAATCTCGTGAGGATCTGATATCTTCAGATGTTTCTCAGAGAAGCAGCTCCGGAGCTCATTTGTATTATATTAATTAGAAGTACTCATTCCATTATATGCTCCCAATTGATTTCCTCTCCACTACATCCGGACCGGAGACTATTTCTGGTGCACACTTTGCTGTACTGCCCTAATACGGCACACAGGGAATCCCCTCCCCTGCTCCTATCCTACAAAGACCGCAGCTGCTAGAATCTTAAGATCATCACTTTAATACCATGAGGAAATAAAGGTTTCCACTCGGATTAGCCAGTCCTATTTGGGAATGATTCCTCAAAAAATCTTACAAAAGCAAAATACTGCAGATGCTGGAAACCTGAAATAGAAACAAAAAATGCTGGAAATACTCAGCAGCATCTGTGGAGCGAGAGAGAGAGTTAACATTTCAGGCCGATGGCCTTTCTTCAGTTCTGACAAAAGGTCATCGACCTGAAACGTTAAATCTGTTCCTCAGAAAATCTTGCTGGATTAAGAATTTATTTCCAAATTGCAGCATATTTTTTCTCCTTCCCATTGATGCTGTCACATGCCTATCCCAATTTTTCTTCAAATTTCACTCTAATCATTTGTCATCTCATTTGGAAATGCCATTTCCTGCTGCTTGGCGCAAATTCTCTCCGCTTTTCAAGTGGACAGGATGGTGAAATGGACAGAAGCACGGCAAATGGAGTTCAGTGTGGAGAAGTGTGAGATGATGCACTTTGGTAGGACTAATATGGAAAGTATAGTGGTTATGTTACTGAACAAATCATCCAGAGGGACACGGTAGTATAGTGGTTCTGTTTCTGGATAAGTAATTGGCCCTTATTGCAAGGGTAGAGTATAAAAGCAGAGAAGTCCTGGTGCAACTGTACAGGGTATTGGTGAGGCCACACCTGGAATACTGCGTACAGTTTTGGTCTCCAAGGAAGGAATGGAGGCTGTTCAGAGAAGGTTCACCAGGTTGATTCTGGAGATGAGGGGGTAGACTTATGAAGATAGGTTGAGTAGGTTGGCCCTAAACTCGCTGGAGTTCAGAAGAATGAGAGGTGATCTTATCGAAACATGTAAGATCATGAGGGGGCTCGACAAAGTGGATGCAGAAGATATTTCCACTCATAGGGGAAACTAAAACTCGGGGACATCGGGCTAGAACCTCCACCTTTGTTCTTATCGCCCATTTCCAGCGTGGGCGGTAAAAAAGGGGTTTCAGATTGCTGGCTTCTCGCCCATTTTCAAAGCACCTAGTCTCCATTTTTGAAAATGGGTGTTACCGCGAATGATATGAAATGGCCGTTAGCGTTAAATTTTTTTGACCTTCTGCCGTAAAGTGTTGCCGTCCTTAGCAATGGCATGGCAATGCTCAATTCCCGCGATTCAGGAGGTCAAGGGTCATCATGACATGCGCAGAAGAGGAGAGATATAGAGAGGGAGTGCAGATGCACTGAAAGCGTGTGTGGCTGTGGTGTGTGCCTGTCTGGCTGTTGTGGGAGGCACGAGGGAGATCCGCCAGCAGCAAAAAGCTTACTGAGCACCAAGAACATAGTTGGCACCGAGCTTTTGTCCAACAAATAAGATATAACATGGAAGGGATGGAGGAGGCCCTGGAGCTGGTAGCCAGGAACACTGGTAGCAGAGGGCTGCCAGTGATCCTGGAGCACGGCACTGCATCCCAAGGTGCCACACCCCCATTGCCAACCATATATGAGAGCCAGCAGCAACATCTTGCTTCTGGCTTGGAGCACATTCCCACCTCGGGACCGTCCTCTCCCATATCCATCCAAGCAGCGTTTCGGCCATCAACCCCCCCTCCCCCACCCCCCCCAATGAAGCATTGCCTGAGGAGCTCCTTGGCCAGGCGGCTTGGAGTCAGGAGGGGAAGGGGTAGAGGTGGGGAGGAGAAGCGAGGGGGAGGGCTGGTTTGTACAGAAATACTGATGATTTCAGAGTAATGTTTGGTTTAAATGTTTTTTATTTAACAAAACCTTGTAGCGTATTGGCTCAGATAGCTGCACCGTTACATGCTGGTGATTCCTTAACATCAAAGGGTATAATTACACTTAACTTCAATCAACTTAAACTTTAACTGTCACTAAGGTGATGCCACCATTGATGTATGACCTGCACATCCAGCAGTGTATCAGCCTTGTAAATAACACCAACATTCTTTCAGGCAAAGCGATCATTGATGAGCTCCTGACGTAAGGTTCTTGCAGCTATCATGCCACCATGGGCCCTTTCATGCGGTCTACAGAGGGGTGGGGGCGTGGCTTCAATTTCAGCCTGATTGTCTGGGCTGACGTCAGCATCTGCCTCCTCATCCTCCTCTTCCTCTCTCTCGTGAGGTGGACTGTCAGGCTCATCAGGCAATTCTTGCCCCCTCCTGATAGCCAAGTTGTGCAGCATGGAGCACACCACCACGAATTGAGCTACCTGCTCAGGGTGGTATTGGTGCTCACCTCCTGAGTGGTCCAGGCATCTAAAGCGCTGCTTCAGCACTTGAATGGTTTTCTCCACGATATTGCGAGTTGCTCTGTGGCTCTCATTGTATCACCTCTCGGCTTCGGTTGGGTGTCATGCAGAGGGGTCATATCCTTTGTCACCAAGCATCCAGCATTGACCTTGTGACAAGTCAGATACAGCACTCTCACGCAGGATGTGAGCATCATGGATGTTGCCCAGACATTTAGCATTCACTGCCAGTATAATTTGCTGGTGGTCGATAACCAGTTGGACATTCAGGGAGTGGAATCCCTTGCGGTTCCTGAAAACTTCTGCATCCTGAAAAGGTGCCCGCATTGCGATGTGCGTGCAGTCTATTGCTCCCTGAATCTTGGGGAAGTTTGCAATTCTGGAGAATCCTAGAGCCCTCTCACTCTGTGCCTCCCTGGTCATAGAGAATCTGATCGAGTCCCTCCTGTGTGCACACAAGGCTTCAGTGACCTGTCTAATGCAGCGCTGTGTGGCATGCTGAGAAAGTCCGCAAATGTCTCCAGCTGTGGCCTGAAAAGAACCTGAGGTATAGAATGACAGTGCCACGGTGACTTTGCCCTCAACGGACGGTGCAGTACTGATGATGCTGGCAAGCTGCAGCTCTGCCCTTATCAGCTGGCATACCTCAGTGATAACTTCTTTGGGGAATCGCAGTCTCCGAAGGCAGGTGGTGTCAGGCAAGTCGAGGTAAGAATGCTTCTCCTTGTACTTGTGGGGGGTGTAACATCTGGCTCTCTTCATCAGTCTGTCACGTCTTACATTAGGCACATAATGCAGTGGAGCGTACCTTCAGTGAACTTGAGTCTGCTGTATGTAATTGGTCACCAAGGGAGGGTGAGAAAGGACAGGCCCCATTGCAGTAGCTCTCTGTTTTCCACCGATTGGTCACAAACAAGGAATGTCCCAATGAAGACACCTATTCAATTGCAATCGGTCACAGTATGGTCAAGGTGTTTGTAGAGATGTTCACATCAACTCCAACGACCTGCAGAATACATCCGAAATCCACCGAGGTTGAAGCACAGCAGCCTTTTGAATGAAGCAACCTGCGATTTTTAAAATGGCAGCCACACTGCTGGCTTTAGTTCAAACAGTTCCACTTTTTCTGGGTGTTTTTTTGGGCGAGCGATATTGTGGACGATATGTGTGCGAGGTGGTGAAATGATGGGTAATCTCCTGGGTGTTAGTTTCATCAAATGTGCTCTATACTACAAAAAAAAATGGACGGGCGGTATTATTGAATCTCGGCATTAATTCCGTGCAGAAAGTAATGCTGGGTGATATTATTGGCGTTAATTTCGCCCATTCTAAAAAAAGTGGGCGGGCGATAATATTTTTTCTCGGCATTAAGCACATAGGGAAAGTAACGCTAGGTGATAAGTTTCCTAAAAATGCCCATCAGTTTCCATTTTGTGCCAAAATGAGCAAGATATGGGTGTTATGCATCATTTCAGCGGTAAAATGATCGTTAAGCATGCAAAAAAAGTGGAGGTTCTAGCCCATAGTCTCCGAATAAGGGGTCACCTATTTAAAACTGAGATGAGGAGAAATTTCTTCTCTGAGGGTTGTAAATCTATGGAATTCTCTGCCCCAGAGAGCTGTGGAGGCTGGGTCATTGAATATATTTAAGGTGGAGATAGACAGATTTTTGAAAGATTCAGGGAATAAAGTGGTATGTGGAGTCGGCAGAGAAGTGGAGCTGAGTCCATGATCAGATCAGCCATGATCTTATTAAGTGGCGGAGCAGGCTCGAGGGGCCAAATGGCCTAATCCTGCTCCTATTTCTTATGTTCTTATCCAGAGAATGTGATTTCAAATCCCAGCACAGCACTTTAAGAATTTGAATTTGGTTTAAAATAAAAAGCTGGTGTCAGTAAAAGTGACCATGAAGCTGGAAGATTGTTGTTACTAACGCAACTGGTTCACTAATGTTCTTTCGGAAAGGAAATCTGATGCCCTTACCCGGTCTGGCCAATATGTGACTCCAGTCCTACACCAACATGGTTGACTCAACTGCCTTCTGAATGGCTTAGCAAGACACTCTGTTGCATCACAAAGTCTGTGCAGTGATTCAAGAAGGCCCACCACCACCTTCTCAGGGCAACTTAGGATGGGCAATAAATGCTGGCCTTGCCAGCGATGCCCACATCCTCAAAATGCTTAATGATCGCTTCAGGATTCTGGCTGTGGTATCCCTCCTTCTCTCCACTGATTCTATGGGGAACCGAGACAACAAAATGGAACAAAACAAAATGCCTCATGGACCATGTGCTGAAGTGATGGGCTGCTTCAATATTCCCGCTAATATATGGGTGGGTCACAGAAAGGATATTCAGAAAGTGGATATACACGATTAAACATATTGGGGGCACTAACCGGGCACAATAGCATTTTCGCCTGGGGGAGGGAGGGGCGTTACTGCCTCCCGGGAAATGTCCTTGGAGGTTTAGGGGGTGCGGTCCCGGCAGTGCGCACCACTCCCTGGGCCGGCGCACAACCAGTGATGACATTGTCGCAGTTTATGCTGACCCCTCACTGCCCCACGGGCCGCAAGGCAGGCACGAGCGGAGGTCGACATCCGTCGTCAGCTTTATTTATCGGCTGACTCTTGAGTCTGCCCGACAATGCTGGCCCTTGGATCGACCGGGCCGCCATCATGCAGCCCAGCACTCAGTTTTGGCCCATTGACGGCCACCCAAGGGCCTGCAGAGTGCTCGGCGACCTTCCCCTTTAATTGAAGGGGAGGGGCGTTGTAGTGCATGAGCGCTACGCAGAGCATCCGCGTAGTGCTGACCTATTCCGTGGGGCGCTGGACTCCGTGCCGCGCTACTGCCCCGGGAATGCCCCTGCCAGGAAGCGGAGTGACAGAGGCAGCGCCCCGCTTTCTTTGAGGGGCGCACGACCCAATTCCCCGTCGGGGCGGGACGTCCGGGCTGGGCGGAGGAGGTCCCGGCCCCAGAAGGTTACCGCCCTCAATCGGTTCGAGGAGCAATTTCTACCCATAGCAACTCTAGATGCAAGGGATTCCGCTCATTTCTTGGTGTTTGATAAGTCTGCTCACCCCGGGCAGTGAGCTTTGTTTTGGTGGTTATGATGTGGGGGGAGGGTGATGGGGGGGTCGCGGGGGGTTGGAATTAAATTATTATATACTGAAAGCCTGCGTAATCAATAACTTAGCAATTGATCACCGAGCAATCAATCACCGAGCAATTGATCACAGACTGGTCAAGAAAGTAAAAGCCCATGGGATCCAGGGCAAAGTGGCAAATTGGATCCAAAATTGGCTCAGAGGCAGGAAGTAAAGGGTAATGATTGATGGGTGTTTTTGTGACTGGAAGGATGTTTCCAGTGGGGTTCCGCAGGGCTCAGTACTGGGTCCCTTGCTTTTTGTAGTATATATCAACAATTTAGACTTCAATGTAGGAGGCATGATTAAGAAGTTTGCAGATGATACAAAAATTGCCTGTGTGGTTGATAGTGAGGAATAAAGCTGTAGACTGCAATTAATCAACTGGTTAAGTGGGCAGAACAGTGGAAAATGGAATTCAATCCAGAGAAGTGTGAGGTAATGCATTTGAGGAGGGCTAACAAGGCAAGGGAATACACAATAAATGTAGAGGAACAGGGACCTTGGAGTGCATGTCCACAGATCCCTGAAGGGAGCAGGACAGGTAAGTACGATAGTTAAGAAGGTATACTTTCCTTTATTAGCCAAGGCCCAAAATATAAGAGCAGAGAGGTTATGCTTGAACTATATAAAACACAACTTAGGCCACAGCTAGTGTACTGCGTGCAGTTATGGTCACCACGTTTCAGGAACGATGTGATCACACTGGAGAAGGTACAGAGGAGAATTACAAGGATATTGCCAGCACTGGAGAATTTTAGCAATGAGGAAAGATTGGATAAGCTACAATTGTTTTCTTTGGAATAGAAGAGGCTAAGGGGTGAGTTCATTGAGGTATAAAAATTATGAGGGGTCCAGATAGAGTGGATAGGAAGGACCTGTTTCCCTTAGCAGAGGGGCCAATAACCAGGGGGCCTACATTTATAGTAATTAGTAGATGGATTGGAGAGGATTTGAGGAGAACTTCTTTCACCCAGAGGGTGTTGCGGGTCTGGAACTCACTGCCTGGAAGAGTGGTAGAGGCAGAAACCCTCATCACATATAAAAAGTACTTGGATATGCACTTGAAGTGCCGTAACCTACAGGGCTATGGACCAAGAGTTGGAAAGTGGGATTAGGCTGGATAGCTCTTTGTTGGCTGGTGCGGACACGAAATGGCCTCCTCCTCCTGTGCCGGGTTCTATGATAATGCAATTAACCAATCACCGAGTGATCAATTGCACTGGCTGTGGCACCTGATTAAATAATTTATTTAAATGACAGTGTCACCGGGAGCTGAGAGGCCATTAGTAGCGTTACCCTGTGGTAAACCTCACCCACCCCTTCTCCTCTCCGTCATCCACTGCACCCCACACCCATTGCACTCCTGCATCCCCTCACACTCACCCCTCACCCCTACCCATTGCACCCACGGTTCACCCCCTCCCCCGCCCCTCATTCTCCCTCACCCCTCTCACCCTAACCCCCAATCTCACCCATTGCACCCTCACCCCTACCCCTCACACACTCACCCCTCCCCCTCACCCTCAATCATTGTACCATCACGCTCGCCCCTCCCCCTCACACTCACCCCCTCACCCCTCCCACCATCACTCCTCCCCCTCAGTCCCCCACCCCCTCACCCTCACCCATTGCACCCTCCACCTTCTCTCTCACCCCTCACCCTCACCCCTCATCCTTACTCTCCCATCTGCAGATTCTAAGCCAGGTATCTCTGGTGCACCAGCTATTGGCTATCGATCAATATCCACTATAAGCCCAGCGACTCCCACAGCTACCTGGACCACACATCCTCCCACCCCGCATCCTGTAAGAACGCCATTCCATTCTCCCGGTTTCTTGGTCTGTTGTATCTGGTCTGATGACGCCACCTTCCGTATCAGCGCTTCTGATATGTTTTCCTCAACCGAGGATTCCGCTTCATCATGGAGAACAAGGCCCTCGACCGTGTCCGTTCTCTTTCCCGCACTTCTGCCCTCACCCCTTCCCTTCACTTCCAGAACCACAGTAGGATTCCTCCTCTCCTCTCCTTTCACCCCACCAGCCTCCACATTCAACGGACCATCCTCCGACATTTCCGCCACCTCCAGCATGATCCCACCATCAATCACATCTTCCCTTCCCCTCCCCGCTCAGCATTCAGAAGGGACCGCTCCCTTCGTGTCCACTCTTCAATCATCCCCAGCACCCCCTGCCCTTCCCACGGCACCTTCGGTGGAAATGCAGGAGATGCAACACCTGCCCGTTTACCTCCTCCCTTCCCACCTTCCAGGGCCCCAAACACTCCTTCCAGTTGAAACAGCGATTTACTTGTGCTTCTTTCAATTTAGTATACTGTATTCGCTGCTCATGATGTGGTCTCCTCTACATTGCAGATACCAAATGCAGATTGGGTGACTGTTTTGCGGAGCATCTCGGTTCAGTCCGTAAGTGTGACCCCGAGCTTCCGGTTACCTGTCACTTTAATTCCCCACTCCACTCCCACTCTGACCTCTCCGTCCTCAGCCTCTCATACTATTCCAATGAAGCTCAATGCAAGCTCGAAGAACAACACCTCCTCTTTTCGATTAGGCACTTTACAGCCTTCTGGACTCAACATCAAGTTCAACAATTTCAGACCATAACCTCTACCCTTATTTTTTCACAGGCCAGCTGTTGATGATTCTGTCATTCCCATTTACACCTCTTCTAGACTCATTATTTGTTTCTTTACTTGTCCCATTATTATCTCCTTTTGCTTTATATAATCATACCTTTTTGTTATTTAATCTCTCCTGCCTTCCACTCTATCACAGACCTTCCCTTTTGTTCTTTTCTCCCTTCCCCCCTTTCCCTGTCCCTACACTTGCTTAAAAACCTGTTACATCTCTAACTTTTTCCAGTTCTGACAAAATGTCATCGACCTGAAACATTAATTCAGTTCCTCTCTCCACAGACTCTGCCTGACTTTCTGAGTATTTCCACACTTTCTGTTTTCATTTCTATAATGGGCGGCTGATCTGAAAAATCGAATTTTATACCCGGGCAGCAAGTTGAAAATGTACCCATCAGCAGGGGAAGGCTGAGTCAGACATTCTCCAAAACACAAGGAGAAGCAGCAGGACATGAACAGCGACAGGGTCTGAGGAGTAATATCTTAGAATATAAGAAATAGGAGCAGAAGTAGACCATTTGGCCCCTCAAGCCTACTCCACCATTTGATCATGGCCTCAACTCCACTGATGATACAAAGATGGGTGGGAAAGCAAGTTGTGAAGAGGCCACAAAGAATCTCCAAATGGATATAGATGGATTAAGTGAATGGGCAAAGATTTGGCAGATGGATTATAATGTGAGAAAATATGAGGTTATCCACTTTGGAAGGAAGAATAAAAAAAGCAAATTATTATTTAAATGGAGAGAGACCACAAAATGCTGCGGTACAGAGGCATCTGGGGCTCCTGTGCAAGAAAAGCAAAAAGTTAGCATGCAGGTACAGCAAGTAATTAGGAAGGCCAATGGAATATTGGCCTTTATTGCAAGGGGAATGGAGTATAAAAGTAGGGAAATCTTGCTACAACTATACAGGGCGTTGGTGAGACCATACCTAGAGTACTGTGTACAGTTTTTGTCTTATTTAAGGAGGGATATACTTGCATTTGAGGCAGTTCAGAGAAGGTTCACTTGGTTGATTACTGAGATGAAGGGGTTGTCTTATGAAGTTCACCAGACTGATTCCTGGGATGGCAGGACTGATATATGAGGAGAGACTGGATCGACTGGGCCTGTATTCACTGGAGTTTAGAAGAATGAGAGGGGATCTCATAGAAACATGTAAGATTCTGACGGGACTGGACAGGTTAGACGCAGGAAGAATGTTCCCAATGTTGGGGAAGTCCAGAACCAGGGGACACAGTCTAAGGATAAGGGGTAAGCCATTTAAGACTGAGATAAGGAGAAACTTCTTCACTCAGAGTTGTTAACCTGTGGAATTCTCTACTGCAGAGAGTTGTTGATGCCAGTTCGTTGAATATATTCAAGAGGGAGTTATAAATGGCCCTTATGGTTAAAGGGATCAAGGGGTATGGAGAGAAAGCAGGAAAGGCGTATTGAGGAGATGATCAGCCATGATCTTATTGAATGGTGGTGCAGGCTCGAAGGGCTGAATGGCCTATTCCTGCACCTATTTTCTATCTTTCTAAGATAGGTTGAGCAGGTTGGGCCTATACTCATTGGCATTTAGAAGAATGGGAGGTGATATTATTGAAACATAAGATTCTGAGCAGGCTTGACAGGGCAGATGCAGAGAGGATGTTTCCCCCATGGGGGAATCTAGAACTAGCGGGAATAGCTTCAGAATAAGGGGTCGCCCATGTAAAATGGAGATGATGAGGAATTTCTTCTCTGAGGGTCATGAATCTGTGGAACTCTCGTGGAGGCTGGATGTATTTAAGGCGGAGATAGACAGATTTTTGAATGATAAAGGAGTCGAGGGTTATGGGGAGCGGGCAAGGAAGTGGATTTGAGGCCAAAATCAGATCAGCCATGATCTCATTGAATGGCGGAGGAGGCTCGAGGGGCCAAATGGCCGACTCCTGCTCCTATTTCATATTGCATGTTTTCCTGCCTGTTCCCCATAACTCTTGACTCCCCTGAAGTTCAAAAATCTGTCTATCTCCGTCTTGAATATATTCAATAACTCAGCCTCCACAGTTCTCTGAGGTAGAGAATTGCAAAGATTCAAGACCCTCTGAGAGAATAAATTCCTCCACAGCACCATCTTAAATGTATCTTCCTGTCATACTATTGTCTGTTAGCAGATGGCAGTGGAGGCCCTCTCTTCTCTGAGGCAGTTCCCCAGAGTCGAGGATGAATTGTTTCTCACGAAGCTGAGCTCTAAGGTGACTGATGAGTCCAATGCGGGATCTACAGTCTCTGTCACAGATGGGGCAGACGGTGGAAGGAGGGACGGGTGGGTGGGGTATCTGATTTGTCATGCGCTGCTTCTGCTTTTCGTACTTGGCTTCCGCATGCTCCCGGCGAAAAGTCTCGAAGTGTCCGGTGCCTCCTTGGATGCTGCTCCTCCTCCACTTTGAGCGGTCATGGGCCAGGGATTCCCAGGAGTCGATGGGGATGTTGCATTTTTTCAAGGAGGCTTTGAGGATGTCCTTGAAGCGTTTTCTCTGCCCACCCAGGGCTCGCCTGCCGTGACGTAGCTCGGAGTAGAGCGTTTGTTTCAGGAGTCTAGCATCGGGCACGCGGACATTGTGACCACCCACCGGAGCTCGTTGAGCGTGGTCAATACCTCGATGTTGGCCTGAGAGAGAACGCTGACGTTGATGCGCCTATCCTGCCAATGAATTTGCAGGATTTTGCGGAGGCAGCATTGGTGCTACTTTTCACAGTCACTTGTCACATAAAAGGTTACTGCACAGACTAAACGGTGGCACAATTGAGGAACAGTGGAGGACTTTTAAGGAGCTCTTTCATAGTGCGCAACAAAAATATATTCCAGTGAAAAAGAAGGGTGGTAAGAGAAGGGATAACCAGCCGTGGATAACCAAGGAAATAAAGGAGAGTATCAAATTAAAAACCAATGCGTATAAGGTGGCCAAGGTTAGTGCGAAAATAGAAGATTGGGAACATTTTAAACGACAGCAAAGAATGACTAAGAAAGCAATAAAGAAAGGAAAGATAGATTACGAAGGTAAACTTGCGCAAAACATAAAAACAGATAGTAAAAGCTTTTACAGATATATAAAACGGAAAAGAGTGACTAAAGTAAATGTTGGTCCCTTAGAAGATGAGAAGGGGGATTTAATAATGGGAAATGTGGAAATGGCTGAGACTTTAAACAATTATTTTGATTCGGTCTTCATAGTGGAAGACACAAAAACCATGCCAAAAATTGCTGGTCATAGGAATGTGGGAAGGGAGGACCTTGAGACAATCACTATCACTAGGGCGGTAGTGCTGGACAGGCTAATGGGACTCAAGGTAGACAAGTCCCCTGGTCCTGATTAAATGCATCCCAGGGTATTAAAAGAGATGGCGGAAGTTATAGCAGATGCATTCGTTATAATCTACCAAAATTCTCTGGACTCTAGGGAGGTACCAGCGGATTGGAAAGCAGCTAATGTAACGCCTCTGTTTAAAAAAGGAGGCAGACAAAAGGCAGGTAACTATAGGCCGGTTAGTTTAACATCTGTAATGGGGAAAATGCTTGAAACTATCATTAAAGAAGAAATAGCAGGACATCTAGATAGGAATAGTGCAATCAAGCAGACGCAGCATGGATTCATGAAGGGGAAATCATGTTTAACTAATTTACTGGAATTCTTTGAGGATATAACTAGCATGTTGGATAGAGGTGTACCGATGGATGTGGTGTATTTAGATTTCCAAAAGGCATGCGATAAGATGCCACACAAAAGGTTACTGCAGAAGATAGAGGTACGTGGAGTCAGAGGAAATGTATTAGCATGGATAGAGAATTGGCTGGCAAACAGAAAGCAGAGAGTCAGGATAAATGGGTGCTTTTCGGGTTGGAAATCGGTGGTTAGTGATGTGCCACAGGGATCGGTGCTGGGACCACAACTGTTTATAATATACATAGATGACCTGGATGAGGGGACAGAGTGTAGTGTAACAAAATTTGCAGATGACACAAAGATTAGTGGGAAAGCGGGTTGTGTAGAGGACACAGAGAGGCTGCAAAGAGATTTAGATAGGTTCAGCGAATGGGCTAAGGAATACAATGTCGGAAAGTGTGAGGTCATCCACCTTGGGGAAAAAAACAGTAAAAGGGAATATTATTTGAATGGGAGGTCCTGCTGCAACTGTATAGGGTATTGGTAAGGCCGCACCTGGAGTACTGCGTACAGTTTTGGTCACCTTACTTAAGGAAGGATATACTGGCTTTGGAGGGGGTACAGAGACGATTCACTAGGCTGATTCCAGAGATGAGGGGGTTACCTTATGATGATAGATTGAGTAGACTGGGTCTTTACTCGTTGGAGTTCAGAAGGATGAGGGGTGATCTTATAGAAACATTTAAAATAATGAAAGGGATAGACAAGATAGAGGCAGAGAGGTTGTTTCCACTGGTCGGGGAGACTAGGGGGCACAGCCTCAAAATACGGGGGAGCCAATTTAAAACCGAGTTGAGAAGGAATTTCTTCTCCCAGAGGGTTGTGAATCTGTGGAATTCTCTGCCCAAGGAAGCAGTTGAGGCTAGCTCATTGAATGTATTCAAGTCACAGATAGATAGATTTTTAACCAATAAGGGAATTAAGGGTTACGGGGAGCGGGCGGGTAAGTGGAGCTGAGTCCACGGCCAGATCAGCCATGATCTTGTTGAATGGCGGAGCAGGCTCGAGGGGCTAGATGGCCTACTCCTGTTCCTAATTCTTATGTTCTTATGTACAAGATAAAAGTTCATGGGGTTGGGGGTAATATATTAGCATGGATAGAGGATTAGCTAACTAACAGAAAACAGAGAGTCAGGATAAATGGTTCATTCTCTGGTTGGCAACCAGTAACTAATGGGGTGCCACAGTGCTGGGATCCCAGCTGTTTACAATCTATATTAACGACTTGGAAGAAAGGACTGAATGTAATGTAGCCGAGTTTGCTGACGATACAAAGATGGGAAGAAAAGCAATGTGTGACGAGAACACAAAAAATCTGCAAAAGGACCTAGACAGGCTAAGTTAGTGGGCAAAAATTTGGCAGATGGGGTATAATGTTGGAAAGTGTGAGGTCATGCACTTTGGCAGAAAAAAATCAAAGAGCAAGTTATTATTTAAATGGAGAAAGATTGCAAAGTGCTGCAGTACAGTGGGACCTGGGGGTACTTGTGCATGAAACACAAAAGGAATGCAGGTACAGCAAGTGATCAGGAAAGCTAATGGAATCTTGGCCTTTATTGAAAAGGGGATGAAATATAAAATCAGGGAAGTCTTGCTGCAGCTATACAAGGTATTGGTGAGGCCACACCTGGAATACTGCGTGCAGTTTTGGTTTCCATATTTACGAAACGATACACTTACTTTGGAGGCAGTTCAGATAAGGTTCACTAGGTTGATTCCGGAGATGAGGGAGTTGACTTATGAGGAAAGGTTGAGTAGGTTGGGCCTCTACTCATTGGAATTCAGAAGAAACGTAATAAGATTATGAGGGGGCTTGACAAGGTGGATGCAGAGAGGATGTTTCCACTGATAGGGGAGACTAGAACTAGAGGGCATGATCTTCGAATAAGGGGCTACCCATTTAAAACAGAGATGAGGAGAAATTTCTTCTGAGGATTGTAAATCTGCGGGATTCGCTGCCTCAGAGCTGTGGAAGCTGGGATATTGAATAAATTTAAGACAGAAATAGACAATTTCTTAAACGATAGGGAATAAGGGATTATGGGGAGCAGGCAGGGAAGTGGAGCTGAATCCATGATCAGATCAGCCATGATCTTATTGAATGGCGGAGTAGGCTCGAGGGGCCATATGGCCTACTCCTGTTCCTATTTCTTATGTTCTTATGTTCTCCACTGCTTTGAGGTGCCCACTGTACTCCCTGTCATACCATTCCCTGTCACAAGGTGGCAGTGGAGGCCCAATATCTTCCTGTCATACCACTGCCTGTCAGCAGGTGGCAGTGGAGGCCCAGTATGTTCCTGTCATACCACTGCCTGTCAGCAGGTGGCAGTGGAGGCCCAGTATCTTCCTGTCATACCACTGCCTGTCAACAGGCGGCAGTGGAGGCCCTTCTCTTCTCTTCTCTTACGCGGTCCTTCATATTGAGGATGACTTGCTTCCATACCAAAAAGGGATGAGTTCACAAGTGTTCAATGAAGAATATTCCAGGTCCCAAAATACACAGGAAGATGCCTGTGCGTGGATTTTTTTAACATGTGGTGATCGTTGCACACCAGCCACCACATGGTCTTGACAGAGCTCGGTCTTCGTCCAGTGGCAAGGATTGACCAAGACGACTGGAGACCAGCTCCACTGCACGGACCTAGTGCACACACACACATCACAGTGTGGGCTGGCCCGTGCTGCCCCAGGGCCCTCGCCTCAGCTGTGCCCCAATCATGTCGCTCTGCAATCTCTCACCACTCCATGCCCAGCGGAGGCCCAGTACTTTCATGTCATAGCAATGCCTGTCAGCAGGTGGCAGTGGAGCTCCAGCATGTTCCTGTCATACCATTGTTTATCAGCAGGTGGCAGTGGAGGCCCAGTACAATCCTGTCATACCATTACCTGTCAGGAGGTGGCAGTAGGAATACCTGGATCTTATTTCCGTGTTCAGAAAACAGACTTTGTTAATCTGGAGGAACAGAGAAGCAGATTAGATTTGCATCACACCTTATGCTGTGCTCTGAAGCCAAATCCTTTTAATTTTAGTTTAAACGCAGCTCCCAGTTCTCTAACTACATATGACCCTACACTACAACAGTGACTACACTTTAAAAAGTACTTAATTGGCTGTGAAGTGCTTTTGACAGTCCCGAGGTCATTAAAGGTGCCACAAAAATGCAAGTCCTTTCTTTTTTTAATAACATGTAGAAGCAAACACTCCTCAGGTGACAAGCGCGAGGGGCCATACAAAGAAAAAAGACTTTCATTTATTTAGAAAATAAGAACTAAGAAAAAAGAGCAGGAGTCGGCCGCCTGGCCCCTTAAGCCTGCTCCACCATTTAATAAGATAGTGGCTGATCTGATCATGGACTCAGCTCCACGTCCCTGCCAATTCCCCATAAATCTTTACTCCCTTATCACTCAAAAATCTGTCTATCTCCGCCTTAAATATATAAGAATATAAGAATTAGGAACAGGAGTAGGCCATGTAGCCCCTCGAGTCTGCTCCGCCATTCAATAAGATCATGCTGATCTGGCCGTGGACTCAGCTCCACTTACCCACCCGCTCCCCATATACAGTTGCAGAAGGACCTCCCTGCTTTTGTACTCCATCCCTCTCGCAATGAAGGCCAACATTCCATTCGCCTTCCTGATTACCTGCTGCACCTGCAAACTAACTTTTTGGGATTCATGCACAAGGACCCCCAGGTCCCTCTGCACCGCAGCATGTTGTAATTTCTCCCCATTCAAATAATATTCCCTTTTACTGTTTTTTTTTCCCCAAGGTGGATGACCTCACACTTTCCGACATTGTATTCCATCTGCCAAACCTTAGCCCATTTGCTTAACCTATCCAAATCTCTTTGCAGCCTCTCTGTGTCCTCTACACAACCCGTTTTCCCACTAATCTTTGTGTCATCTGCAAATTTTGTTACACTACACTCTGTCCCCTCTTCCATGTCATCTATGTATATTGTAAACAGTTGAGGTCCCAGCATCGATCCCTGTGGCACACCACTAACCACCGATTTCCAACCCGAAAAGGACCCATTTATCCCGACTCTCTGCTTTCTGTTAGCCAGCCAATTCTCGATCCATGCTAATACATTTCCTCTGACTCCACGTACCTTTATCTTCTGCAGTAACCTTTTGTGTGGCACCTTATCGAATGCCTTTTGAAAATCTAAATACACCACATCCATCGGTACACCTCTATCCACCATGCTCGTTATATCCTCAAAGAATTCCAGTAAATTAGTTAAACATGATTTCCCCTTCATGAATCCATGCTGCGTCTGCTTGATTGCACTATTCCTATCTAGATGTCCCGCTATGTCTTCCTTAATGATAGTTTCAAGCATTTTCCCCATTACAGATGTTAAACTAACCGGCCTATAGTTACCTGCCTTTTGTCTGCCCCCTTTTTTAAACAGAGGCGTTACATTAGCTGCTTTCCAATCCGCTGGTACCTCCCCAGAGTTCAGAGAATTTTGGTAGATTATAACGAATGCATCTGCTATAACTTCCACCATCTCTTTTAATACCCTGGGATGCATTTCATCAGGACCAGGAGACTTGTCTACCTTGAGTCCCATTAGCCTGTCCAGCACTACCCCCCTAGTGATAGTGATTGTCTCAAGGTCCTCCCTTCCCACATTCCTGTGACCAGCAATTTCTGGCATGGTTTTTGTGTCTTCCATTGTGAAGACCGAAGCAAAATAATTGTTTAAAGTCTCAGCCATTTCCACATTTCCCATTATTAAATCCCCCTTCTCATCTTCTAAGGGACCAACATTTACTTTAGTCACTCTTTTCCGTTTTATATATCTGTAAAAGCTTTTACTATCTGTTTTTATGTTTTCCGCAAGTTTACCTTCGTAATCTATCTTTCCTTTCTTTATTGCTTTCTTAGTCATTCTTTGCTGTTGTTTAAAATTTTCGCAATCTTCTATTTTCGCACTAACCTTGGCCACCTTATACGCATTGGTTTTTAATTTGATACTCTCCTTTATTTCCTTGGTTATCCACGGCTGGTTATCCCTTCTCTTACCACCCTTCTTTTTCACTTAAATATATTTTTGTTGAGCACTATGAAAGAGCTCCTTAAAAGTCCTCCACTGTTCCTCAATTGTGCCACCGTTTAGTCTGTGTTTCCAGTCTACTTTAGCCAACTCTGCCCTCATCCCACTGTAGTACCCTTTGTTTAAGCATAGTACGCTCGTTTGAGACACTACTTCCTCACCCTCAATCTTTATTACAAATTCAACCATACTGTGATCACTCATTCCGAGAGGATCTTTCACTAGGAGATCGTTTATTATTCCTGTCTCATTACACAGGACCAGATCTAAGATAGCTTGCTCCCTTATAGGCTCTGTAACATACTGTCCTAAGAAGCAATCCCGTATGCATTCTATGAGTTCCTCCTCCAGGCTACCCCATGAGATTTGATTTGACCAATTGATATGTAGGTTAAAATCCCCCATGATTACTGCCGTTCCTTTTTCACATGCCTCCATTATTCCCTTGATTATTGCCCGCCCCACCGTGAAGTTATTATTTGTGGGCCTATAAACTACGCCCACCGATGACTTTTTCCCCTTACTATCTCTAATCTCCACCCACAATGATTCAACATTTTGTTCATTAGAGCCAATATCGTCTCTCACAACTGCCCTGATATCATCCTTTATTAACAGAGCTACCCCACCTCCTTTCCCTTCTTGTCTATCTTTCCGAATCATCAGATACCCCTGTATGTTTAATTCCCAGTCTTGGCCACCCTGCAACCACGTTTCTGTAATGGCCACCAAATCAGACCCATTTGTAATGAATTGTGCCGTCAACTTATTTACTTTATTTCGAATGCTGCGTGCGTTTAGGTAGTGTTTTTTAATACTAGTTTTTAAACCATGATTTTTAGTTTTGACCCCTCCTGCAGCCCCTTTATATTCAGTGGCCCTTTTTGTTTTTTGCCTTGGGTTTCTCTGCCCTCCACTTTTACTCATCTCCTTTCTGTCTTTTGCTTTTGTCTCCTTTTTGTTTCCCTCTGTCTCCCTGCATTGGTTCCCTGCCATATTAGTTTAACTCCTCCCCAACAGCACTAGCAAACACTCCCCCTAGGACACTCAATGACCCAGCCTCCACAACTCTCTGGGGCAGAAAATTCCAGATTTACAACCCTCTGAGAGAAGAAATTACTCCTCATCCCAGTTTTAAATGGGTGGCCTCTTATTCTGAGACTATGGCCCTTATTTTCCACTTGCTGGATTTTTAGCGCCCGTGCATGTTAACGTACAAATTTTTTCTGTATGTTTGTGCCAGAAAAAAAAATCGGACTTTAGTCAAAGAAATATTTGAATTTGACGCCGCGCTTTCCGAAGTTAGTCGGGAGGGCAGAGCTTCAAGTCTGCACTAAAAATTCTCTGGGCATGTGCGAAAAGCTGAAGTTGCCAGGGCAACCAGAAATGCTAAAACAAGCTGAAGCCTGCTCCCCGAAAGGTTGGTACCCCACCGCTGCCGAAAGGGCCACAAAGGACCTCTCCCCCCACTGGGCACACGGTCGTTGCACCACCCCCCCGCCCCCCCCCCCCCGGCTTCACCACCCAACCCTCCCCCAGCTGTACCTGCTGTATTCCCCGGTAGCAGGACTGAGCGGGAGGCCATGTAGTCTGGGATTGCAACGGGTCCAGCCGGTGGGGAACAGTCCTTTCGGCCCGGAAATCTTCTTCCCTTGCTCCAAAAAGAGTTCCCTATGGAAAAAAAAAAGTATTTTTTTGTATATTCTTACTGCCTTGCTCCTGTCCTCTTGTGCCCCGTGCTGATTCCTTAAGTTAACATGTAGTTTTTTTGCGGGGCTTTTGGGCAGTGCGCGCCATGTTGAAAAAAATCTATTCAGTCCAGAAAAAGGCACCAAAAAATGTTTAGACGCCAAAAAATGGCACACAATCATGGCGAAAATAGGGGCCTATGTCCCCTAGTTTTAGTTTCCCCTATGAGTGGAAATATCCTCTCTGCATCCACCTTGTCGAGCCCCCTCATTATCTTATAAGTTCCGATAAGTTCACCTCTCATTCTTCTGAACTCCAATGAGTATAGGCCCAACCTACTCAACCTATCTTCATAAGTCAACCCCCTCATCTCCAGAATCAACCGAGTGAACCTTCTCTGAACAGCCTCCAATGCAAGTATATCCTTCCTGAAATACGGAAACCAAAACTGTACGCAGTACTCCAGATGTGGCCTCACAAATACAGTTGTAGCAGGACCTCTCTGCTTTTATACTCTATACTTCAGAGGGCAGTTATGGGTCAACCACGTGGATATGGGGCTGGAGCCACACATCAGCCCAAACCGGGTAAGGACGGCAGGTTTCCTTCCCTCAAGGACATTAGTGAACCAGTTGGGTTTTTACAACAATCCGATAGCTTCATGGCACTTTTACTGATACCAGATTTTTATTTATGGATTTATTCTAAACTGAATTCAAATTCGCAAACTGTCAAAGGTGGAATTTGAACTCACGCTCTCTGGATTACTAGTTCAGTAATATAACCACTACATTACCGTACCCTTATTATTGAGCTGACTAAGTACTGCCCTAATAGACTCCTCCCAAGGTGATGGATAGAGTTATCAACAGTACCATTGAGTGAGATCCACTTACCCATATCCTGAGAAAATATTCCCTCTAGTGGGGGAAATCTAGAACAAGGGGCCATCACCTAAAAATTAGAGCTAGGCCGTTCAGGGGTGAAATCAGGGAGCACTTCTTCCCACAAAGGGCAGTGGATATCTGGAACACTCTTCCCCCAAAAGGCTGTGGTTTCTGGGGGTCAATTGCAGCTTTCAACACTGAGATGGATAGATATTTACTGGGTAAGGGTATCGAGGGATATGGAGCCAAGGCGGGTAAACAGAGTTGAGGTATAGATCAGCCATCATCATCATCATAGGCAGTCTCTCGAAATCGAGGAAGACTTGCTTCCACTCTAAAAGTGAGTTCTCAGGTGACTGTACAGTCCGATGCGGGAATTGCAGTCTCTGTCACAGGTGGGACAGACAGTGGTTGAGGGAAAGGGTGGGTGGGGAGTCTGGTTTGCCGCACGCTCCTTCCGCTGCCTGTGCTTGTTTTCTCCATGCTCTCGGCAATGAGACGCGAGGTGCTCAGCGCCCTCCCGGATGCACTTCCTCCACTTAGGGCGGTCTTTGGCCAGGGATTCCCAGGTGCTGGTGGGGATGTTGCGCTTTATCAAAGCAAGCTTCGAGGGTGTCCTTGAAGCATTTCCTCTGCCCACTTGGGGCCTGCTTGCCATGTTGGAACTCTGAGTAGAGCGCTCGTGTCGGGCATGCGAACGATGTGGCCCGTCCAACGGAGCTGGTCGAGTGTGGTCAGTGCTTTGATGCTCGGGATGTTGGACTGATCAGGAACGCTAAAGTTGGTGCGTCTGTCCTCCCAGGGGATTTGCAGGATCTTGTGGAGGCATCGTTAGTGGTACTTCTCCAGCGCTTTGAGGTGTCTACTATATATAGTATGTATATATACTGTAGATCAGCCATGATATAATTGAATGTCTCGAGGGGCTGAATGGCCTCCTCCTGTTCCTGTGTAACCTGCTCACTGACCCTCACAGGTCTCGTCATGGCCTATTTAACAGGAGTGGAGCCACAGCAAGCGAGGGCACAGTGTCAGGTTGTGAAGGGCAACTTTCAGGCCCACACACAGCGAGTGATTAACAGTTGGACGGTGTTCCCGGGGGAGGGGGAAGCCAGGACACTAAACTCTAAGGAACAGCTGTGAAAAGGGAGATAGTAAGGATGGGGGAGGGAATGGGGGAATTAAATGGGCAAAAGGGCCTTTTTCATCTGACTCACCATGTGACCATATGTATATGACAAACGGTCTCTTTGTTTCCTCGTTACACATGACGTTGCCATGGTGATGTGACTAATGTAGAGTCTAAGCGACCCACCCACTCGCTAGGGAAGCGTTGACTCATTTGATCACAACAGTCGAGCCCAAACTAATCTCCTGCACTGGGTCCTAGTACCCATCTAATCCAATATTTCACAGACTTATTGCTTGTTGTCTCAGGTTAAGTCATGAGGGCAGATTGTACAAACCTGGCATGTGTTCTCTTGAGTTTAGAAGATGAAGTGGTGATCTGATCGAGCTGTTTCGCACAATGAAACGATTTGATAAGGTCGATAGGGAAAAACTCTTCCCGCTGGTGGGGGGAGTCCAGAACAAGGGTGCATAACCTTAAAATTAGAGCTAGTCTGTTCAGGGGTGAAATCATGAATCATTTCTTCACACAGAGGGTAGTGGGAATCTGGAACTCTCCCAAAAGGCTGTGGATGCTGGAGTTAGGGGAACATTTTTATTCATGATTAAATGTTCCATCTACTTCTCAAATCAATAAGGGTCTTAGATGTTGAAGTCAGCGCTCAGAGATTAATACAAATCAAAATCAATACCAGTATAACATTAGAAGACTTCAGGAGAGTCTGATTAACCCTTTCTGTACAAAGCGTCAATTGAAATGTTAAAGACAGAGATCGCTAGATTTTAGTTGGTTAAGGAGATCAAGGGATATGGAGCGCGGGTAAATGGAGTGGAGGGACAGATCAGCCATGATCTGTTTGAATGGCGGAACAGGCTGGAGAGTAAGAATGGCCTCCTGTATCTCCAATGATGCAGCATACACAGCAAGAGTGTAACAGGAGCATTCCGGAAAGAAATCGTCTGACAGTCGCTGTCATGTATTCACCCAGCATTGTAACCCATGTATAATCTGACCTAAGTTGTACACTGTGAGAACAATGATCACTAGGTGGTGAACTTGTGGGAGACACTCCTAACCTGGACCTTCAGGTATAAAAGGGGAAGCTCCACCCACTTCCATCACTTGAGTGCTAAGGAATAAAGGTTACTGGTCACAGACTGACCTCTCAAGCATGGGCCTCGTGTGCATTTATACTGTATAGTAAGGACGTATCAGTCGCAAATTGTACAAATCTCAAATCAGACTGACTTCAGTGTAAATTACATGCACAGTTGTCACTTTCATACTGTCAGAGGGGCAGTACTGAGAGAGCTCCGCACTGTCAGAGGAACAGTACTGAGGAAGCGCCGCACTGTCGGAGGGGCAGTACTGAGGGAGCACCGCACTGTCGGAGGGGCAGTACTGAGGAAGCGCTGCACTGTCGGAGGGTCAGTGTGAGAGACTGCTGCACTGTCGGAGGGGCAGTACTGAGGGAGTGCTGCACTGTCGGAGGGCAGTACTGAGGGAGCGTCGCACTGTCGGAGGGGCAGTACTGAGGGTGTGCCGCACTGTCGGAGGGGCAGTACTGAGGGAGAGTTGCACTGTCGGAGGGGCAGTACTAAGGGAACACTGCACTGTTGGAGGGCAGTACTGAGGGAACACTTAAAATAACCCCCAACGCTCTGCCCACCCAATACTTTCTAGCTATCCCATAACACACAAGGTGGCAATGTGAAGTGTAGTCACTTACAATGTGGAAAACGTGGCAGCCAATTTGTACATAACAAGCTCCCACAAACAGCAATGTGGTAATGACCAGGTAATCTGTTTTTGTTATGTTGACTGAGGAGAAAAAATTGGGCAGAACAGCAGGGAGAACTATCCTGCTCTTTTCAAAATAGTACCATGGGATCTCTTGCATTCACCTGAGAGAGCAATCAGGGCCTTGGTTTAACATCTCATCTGAAAGATGGTACCTCCGACAGTGCGGCACTCCCTCAGTCCTTCCCTCTGATGGTGCAGCACTCCCTCAATACTGCCCCAAGATGTTACAGTGCTCCCTCAGTACTGCCTCTCCGACAGTGCAGCACTCCCTCTGTACTGCCCCTCCAACAGTGCAGCGCTCCCTCAGTACTGGACCTCCAACTGTGCAGCACTCCCTCAGTACTGCCCCGCCAACAGTGCAGAGCTCCCTCAGTACTGATCCTCCAACAGTACAGCACTCCCTCAATACGGCACTGGAGTATCAGCCTAGATTTGTGTGCCACATCGGACACCAAGGATAGAAACATAGAAACATAGAAAATAGGTGCAGGAGTAGGCCATTCGGCCCTTCGAGCCCGCACCGCCATTCAATGAGTTCATGGCTGAACATGCAACTTCTTTCTGCTTTCTCGCCATACCCCTTGATCCCCCTAGTAGTAAGGACTACATCTAACTCCTTTTTGAATATATTTAGTGAATTGGCCTCAACAACTTTCTGTGGTAGAGAATTCCACAGGTTCACCACTCTCTGGGTGAAGAAGTTTCTCCTCATCTCGGTCCTAAATGGCTTACCCCTTATCCTTAGACTGTGACCCCTGGTTCTGGACTTCCCCAATATTGGGAACATTCTTCCTGCATCTAACCTGTCTAAACCCGTCAGAATTTTAAACGTTTCTATGAGGTCCCCTCTCATTCTTCTGAACTCCAGTGAATACAAGCCCAGTTGATCCAGTCTTTCTTGATATGTCAGTCCTGCCATCCCGGGAATCAGTCTGGTGAACCTTTGCTGCACTCCCTCAATAGCAAAAATGTCCTTCCTCAAGTTAGGAGACCAAAACTGTACACAATACGCCAGGTGTGGCCTCACCAAGGCCCTGTACAACTGTAGCAACACCTCCCTGCCTCTGTACTCAAATCCCCTCGCTATGAAGGCCAACATGGCATTTGCTTTCTTAACCGCCTGCTGTACCTGCATGCCAAGGATCACTAGAGTGTAGTGGTCAGGTACAAACCATAATCATAAAAGTTAATGGAATGTTAGTATTTAGAACTAGAGGGCCGGAGTATAAAGGGAAGTTTTGCTCCAGCTATACAAAGCCCTGGTTAGACCACACCTGGAGTACTGTGTACAGTTCTGGGCACCGCATCGTAAAAATGTGTTATTAGTTTTGGAAGGAGCGCAACGCAGATTCACTGGAATGTTACCAGGGCTCCAAGGAGCTTTCAAGACTGAGAGCGATAGATTTTTGTTGGATTAAGGGTATTAAGGGATATGGAGCAAAGATGGGTTAATGGAGTTGAGGTACAGATCAGCCATGATCAGATTGAATGCAGAACATTCTGGGGGGAGAGGGTGAACAGCCAGAGGCCGTGGTCCATAGCCTGGCCAACGACACAGTTAGAAATAGGGATTAGGTCCTGTGGGCAGATTTTAGGGGGCTAGGAATGACATTAAAAGGCAGGACCTCAAAGGTAGTAATCTCGTGAATACTCTCGGTGCCATGTGATAGTGAGTATAGAAATAGGAGGACAGAGCAGATGAATGCATGATTGCAGAGATATTGCAGGAGGGAGGGCTTCAGATTTCTGGGGCATTGGGCTGGTTCTGGGGGAGGTGGGACCTGTACAGGCCGGATGGCTTGCACCTCAATAGGGCCGGAACCGATATCCTCATGGGGAGGTTAGCTAATGCTGTTGGGGAGGGGTTAAACTAATTTGGCAGGAGGATGAGCACCAGGATGTAACATTAGAAAGGGGAACAAAGGACACAAAGGATTGGGAGAGGTGGATAGCACTAGACTAAGAAATAGTAAGGTGTTAGGTGGGGTCAGTCTAAGAGAGATACTGGACGGTCTAAGATGGGCATAGAGTGCATGTATGTGAACGCACAAAGCGTAGTAAACAAGGTAAGTGAGCTGCAGGCACAAATAGCCACATGGGAATATGATGTTGTGGCAATAACTGAGACCTGGCCCAAAAAAGGGCAGGATTAGGTATTAAATATTCCAGGTTATAAGGTGCTCGGGAAAGATAGGGAAGGAAAGATAGGAGGTGGTGTGGCAGTATTGGTTAAGGAGAATGTTCCAGTGCTGGAGATGGAGGATGTCCTGGAGGGGTCAAGGACAGAATCTATACGGCTAGAGTTAAGAAATAACAGAGGTGCCATTACACTACTAAACCTGTTCTACAGGCCACCAAATAGTTGGAAAGATATGGCGGAGCAAATTTGCAGAGAAATTACAGAGAAGTGTACAAGAACTATAGAGTAGTGATAATGGGGGATTTCAACTATCCTAATATAGACTGGGATAGTAAAGGGCAGAGAGGGGGAAGAATTTCTGGTGTATTCAGGAGAACGTTCTTGATCAGCATGTTTCCGGCCCGATGAGGGAGGAGGCATTGCTGGATGTGGTTCTGGAGAATGAGGTGGGTCAAGTGGAGCAAGTGTCAGTAGGTGAACATTTAGGGAACAGTGATCATAGTATCATAAGGTTTAGATTCGCTATAGAAAAGGACAGGGAGCAATCTAGAGTAAAAATGTTTAATTGGAGGAAGGCCAATTTCAGTGGGATGAGAACGGATCTGGCCCGGGTAAACTGGAGTCAAAGGTTGGCAGGCAAAACTGTTGTGAAACAATGGGCTGCCTTTAAAGAGTAAATAGTTCAGGTACAGTCAAGGTACATTCCCACTACTGTATGGCACTACCACTGTGCTAAATGGGATATATTCAGAACAGATCTAGCTGCTCAAAACTGGGCATCCATGAAGTGCTGTGGGCCATTAGCAGCAGCAGAATTCCACCACTATCTGTAACCCCATGGCTCAGTATACCCCTCACTCTAGAAGTGGCAATTGGATGATTCATATCAACATCCTTCGGAGATCCCCACCATCACAGAAGCCAGTCTGCAGTGCGGTGTACGAGGAAGCAGGAAGAGTGGCCCAACCATGAACCTCATGGAGCTCATTGGCACTGGAGCTGCACCGAGGACTTTTGGATTATCTCCAGGACTTTTTGCCGAGAATATCGCTGTGATAATTGACACGGACATTTTCACGGCCTTCTGAAAGAGAAAAAATCGGAGGTGGGAAAGAGAGAGAGAGAGATTGGGGAAGATAGAGAGACTGGGGGAGAGAGAGGCTGGGGAGAGAGAGAATGAATGGGGAAGAGAGAGAGAGAGAGATTGGGGAAAGAGAGAGGTTGGGGAGAGAGAGAGAATGAATGGGGTAGAGAGAGAGAGAGAGAGACTTGGGGGGAGAGAGAGTGGGGAGAGAGCAAGACTGAGGGCGAGAGAGAGAGAGAAACTGGGGGAGTGGGGGAGAGTGGGGCAGAGCGAGAGAGTGGAGTAGAGAGAGAGAGAATTGGGTCAGACAGAGAGACTGGGGAGAGAGAAACTAGGGATGAGAAAGAGAGAGAGATGGGGGCGGGGGGGTTGGAGGGACAGAGAGAGACGGAAAGAGAGAGTGGA